>NW_027107227.1:1553718-1555827 GCF_000696795.3 Halyomorpha halys
AGAGAGAATGTTAAATAAATAGCAGATACTGCTTATGTTTCTACAATCTAGCAGCTGATTTTTTTATTGGTATTTTATATCGTCGGTCAAGCACCAAAGAGGCCCATCAAAAAATTTCTTTTCCATCTTTATTCAGTTATGTCACATATTTAATTAGGGATTTTTTTTTTCTGTGCAGAAGAGACGATAACCACCGTTAAAATACAACAAAACTTAAGATAACGAATAGCAGATACCCTAAGTTTGGTACTGCGCTGGATGTATGAACATTTACAGGTTACAGAACACGAATTTAATGTATTGTATCTTCTAATTTATACCGGTTATCGCTGAATAAACATTTGTGTACGAAACAAATACATATAATATGTTTTATAAAGCAGCTATCCAGAAACCGATCTTACTGTTGTGAGCTTTAAATATTCCACGCAGAAGTAGGTTTCAAGAGTCATAAGCTTTTTTATTATTTCTTTTAGCATTTGTTTTTAATTCTAAAGCATTCCCAGCCTTGACACGAATCCGGCACGATAGATCTTACTTTTAAAACCCTTTACAAAAGGGACGCTACCGAATCCGACCTTGAACAACATAAAGGGACATTGTTATTACCTGTACCGTATGTTGTGCGTGCTGGTGACCACTCTTGAGTTTTGTTGGTCAGAGGTAATTGCATGGTTGGTAAAGCTCACCGCTGTTGTGACGGGCAGCTGACTTGTGCCGCCCAGCAGATGGTGGGGCCTTCGAAACCCAGCTTCACTAACAAAGCATAATCCCTCTCTTGTAATGACAGGCTTAAGGAAATTCCATTACTGGTGGCTTTAAGTCCCTCCAATCTACTTATTAAACCGAGGGATTAATTGTTGGCTTTCTGTTATTGGATATCAGATATAAACAATTACAATTATACAATCTTACTATTCATGCTAGAACAAAAACAACTGAAGCTCTGGTTTACCTACACGTGAATGAGCTTGGCTCCAAGCTCAATGTACATATTTTAAAAACGATTTTCCGAATTTCGATTCAATAATAACAATTATTATTATTTTTGTTTATATCACAGTTTTGATTTCAGAAATATAATATGTAAACTGTATCCTTCATTGCTTCGTGATGCGCTCTTTTACTATTCATTTTTATTTGCTGCATATAAAATATCAACTATGCTATGATAGATAGTATATACAAACAATGTATGTAAAACATAGTATTTTGGTAAAAACTAAACTTAAAGAACATTTTTGAAATTAAATCAAATTCAGATATTTTATTGAAGATTTTTACATGTTTATGTAGTGTTGTTTTTCTATAATTACCTATATTGGTTGTTAACAGGTTTAAAGAGCCAGGGCAAATTAAAAGTACTCTGATACTTGTAGTTTATTTAAGTTAATTGAATTAGATGCTCCATACGGGACAGGCATAAATTCAGATAGGTTTTATAACAGCTTAATAGAATATCAATTTATTTCAGGGAGATAAGTTTGATTTTTTATAATAATTTATAAAACATTTCGGACATCATTTCCCCCACGTTTTCTAGTTTTAATTAATATGGCTTTAATTATTTACTTACTACTATTTGCTACTTCAACTTATTAATTATTATATTTTTTTTTAACTTTTTTTAGTTAATTTAAATATTTTTTTCATTTATATTGTTTTTTACTGACGGTGACTCATTCTGAAGTATTTTTAATGCTGAAATATGACAGATTATAATATTTAAAATAAATAATAAATCCAATTTCTCTTCAGCCATTCCACTTTCTAACTCCCAATGTTAAAAAATTTTAATGACACTGACTACAACTCATTTCTAATTCAGAATAGTACAGTCCATGACTATCTAAATTGCAAAGACCGAAGAACAAGTCATGTAGAGATTTGAGAAGTGAAGAACTCGAATTTAGGCTTTGAGGCGTCATAACTACAACCGACTTGAAGATAAGTTAAAGCAGTTGAGCCCACTCTTTATCTCCGCTTCTCCCATACTGTCCGACCTCAGATAACATAACGTAACAAGTATACTGTACTATATAAACTATAACCTTAAGGTTATAATTTAAACATGATAATTATATTATAAATATAATTTCGATTCAAATA
>NW_027107227.1:1556527-1580084 GCF_000696795.3 Halyomorpha halys
TTTATATATATACCCTTCGCAATTGCCAATTAATTACTAAGAGTGAGGGACATGGTTCAACCACCAACATTTTTTCATAAGAATCAATCGACAGAAATTAATCATCACTTACTTTAAGGAAAAATAAAATTTTAAGGCAATTTTACTGGACTATTAGTCCCATAGTTACTTTAAATTCACTTGCACAGAACAAAAAAGAAGAAAACCTATATAAAAAAAACTATTTTGAATGATCCATAAAACAACCGTTAAAATGGCTTAGATAAAATCGACCTAGTAAAACGAAAACTAGCGGTACCCATGAGAATAATTCCCAAGGCTGCAAAAAAATTTCCGGTTGAAAAATCTTAATGACGTACCCATTAGACAAAGGATGGACATTTAATAATTCATCAACCTAAATATCATATATCTATCTTTCTGATATTGCAATCCCATATGAGGGTCTTTAAAACAATATGACATTCTCTTGGTCAAATTTTATAGGAACCTACTCAAGTACGTAAGCAGAGCCAAACCTAGCGGGAGGCAAGCATAGTAGTTCAGGGTGCGACATATCAGCATGGAAAAGATGAATGAAACCAAAATTTAAAAAAATAATGTATAATTATAAGTGATTTATTAGTTATAACAATTATTTGTTTGAAAAAGAAAATGTAATTTTTATGAAATTAATAATGATTCTTTTATTTCTAGGGAGGGGGGTGCAGCTGCCCCTGGATACTCCCATGAACGTAATTTTTTAACGACACGAATCAGTAATTTTATTGTATATATATATTGTATTTTGGGCTACCTCTACACATCAATATTTTTTTTTTCTTAATAAACAAAATTCCATCCTCAAAGACCTTATGTTATTGTATGGATTTCAAAAACAGGAAGTAGAAATACCTGCCCCTGTTTAGTACTTTGTAAGGAAGTACTATTTCTTGAATAAATGTTGTGCAAGGAGGTGATTTGTTCAAGATAACCGCTCAACTGCCCCCATAAATTTCTTCTCCCATTACACATTACAGAGGCTGAACGGAAACCAGTGGACTCCTGAAATCCCAGGTTTTACTTACGGATACAGTAACAGAATAAATAATTATCTGCCACAGGCGGATTCGAACCCTGATCCTTGGAGTTACAGCGTGTTACTCACTAGGGTACCTTGGTTTCATGAATATTTCAGGTATAAATTTCCTCATGTCTTCCTAGTTCAAATTTTAGTAATGAATCAATTTATAGAACTATTTATCCAAAGCATGCAGTGAAAGATGTCTATCTAATATTTAGAATAAAACAATTGTTAATACGCTTATTAATACGCATGGTTACAAAGTAAATATGACCAAATTCATAATTTTATTCTTGTTCGGATATACTAAACATGTTGGTATGTTTGACAATTAATAATTTATTAAAGTTATCAAAAAAAAAAAAAGAAATTACCACTTAATGAGGCCGCGAAGAAATTACAAGAGATGTTATGCCAGTAAATAAAACAGTCTTAATAAAGAAATAAAAACTTTTGACGCCTCAAATATAGGACGGAGAGGAGGGGAGAAAAAGAAAAAAAAGATTAGACAGAGAAGTCATTTGAAGGAATGAATGTATAAAAGTTTAATTCACACCGCCAGGACTTTTTTTATGTAATTTATATTTCACTTCAAATCAAGAATATTTAAAAATAATAATGAATTCATTTATAAACTATTATACATATTTATAATGATTTATAATCGGGATAATATAAATTCTACTATTGAAAATTAATATGATTATCTCAGCAGAAATGTATAAGTAATGAATCTACTTAAATACATACTTCCTTATAAAAAGTAAAATGTCATAAGTCACAAGGTCTTAACAAAATATAATGATATTATTTTCCAAGTTATATTTCATATTTCTCAATTTATTTCTAAAAAATATATAGAAAAAAAAGATATGTACATTACACCTTTTTTCGCTTTTTTTTTTTCTTACGAAACTGTTCATAACAAATATTTCAATACTAAGAAATATAATTAATTTCATAATAAGTTGCTATTCTCCCGTTATGAATATATCTTTCAATATCATAGCTATATGGATAAAATACATAAACATTTTAAAAACTCTCAAGCGTGGGTAATATAGTATCGTTTTATGGTATAATGAATAAATTATTACAAATATAACTAAATTTATGGTTAACCTTCTTTTCTTCATTTTTTTTTTTTGTTATAAATATTCTCATGAAGAACTGAAATGTGAGACTAGCATTATATAGTTTTACACAATTTTTTATTATATTACATCGCTATCTTGATCAGAATCATGTAATTTAAATCCATTAAATTGCATTGACTCATTAGATTTATTTTGGTTTTTTTCCTTATTATAATATATATTTAATAATATTTACAAGAGAATTTACATAAAAATATATCTACTTCGATGTTTTAATGTAAGATCACAATGGCATGATACAGGCTTGTAGAGAAACTATCTATTGGTAGCATTCTAATAATATTTCTATATTAGAAGGTCTCGAGGCCATCTTATTTTCAAACGCCTCGGAGGATTGTCAGGAATGGAAGAGGAAGCAAGGTTAGAAACTAGTGGGTTTGGGAGTTTATAGTAGAAGAATTGATATCTGGTTCGGGCTAGGTCGGTTACATATGCAACATTGTTATTGCAGTTTTATAATGGATGATTTTATTTATGTCCATGTATTGAGGATTTTACGATGAATTTTGGATTGGATACGAGAGGAATTCGAAGGTTTAGTGGAGCCCTAAAGCTCGATTTCGTCCGTCCAGATAGGCCTTATTACAGTCATGTAGATCAGTCTTTTGTAATGGATTGGAAGTTTAGACCGTCCTTCAAGTAAGTGCTGTAATAATCGGTGTGACGTGCATTTTCCTGTTATTTCAATCTTGTGTGAGGATTCCAGGATAGTCATTTGTCCAGATGTAGTCCAAGATAACGGTTTATTCAACAGCGGTAAGTGTAACATTATTAAAGGATACTATAGGGCAGTCGGTAGGTTTACAAAGAAGGGTAAAGGCGATTTTATGGGATTTATTTGATCCTCCAATTGAGAAACCATTCTTCGACGGTTGTGATATGTGATTGGAGAGTTTGGGGTGCAACTAAAGGGTTATTATTAACTGCGAGTACATAAGTGCCATTGGCATATGTGGTGACAGTGTTAGGAATGCTTAGGATGTCAGAGCTATATAGACTGTGTAGAGGAACCGAGGAATATCAGCGGACTGAGAGAAGAGGTGTGAAAGGAACTATTTTGGTTTATTTTGAATAATCCACCACTGAGAAAGGAACGGATAATGAGAAAGTATAATTATTAATATTCGTTTTGTAATACTGAGAATGATTGATTACTTGTCAATGGACAAAGTAGCTGTTAGTCGAGTACTTGTAAATAAATAAAATAATCAAACCCATACAATCCTTTGGGTCTTTATTTCAGTCATTAATATTGCTTTTTCACTAAAAGTTATACAAAGTGGTTGGTTATAAAAAACCGTGGTCTAACGCAAGAATTTTCCCTCAAGCAGTTGAAAGTCTCAGTAACCGCTTTACAGAGATTGAAACAACATTAGGAATTAATGCAAAAACACTCAAAAGAAAAATAATTATATGGTATTTACTGGTGGTTCTACGCAAGGAACTTATAAATCATCATTATAATTCATATCATAATAATCCTATACTCATTACCTTTTTGAAAGAGACATGATCTATCCTAAAGAATCTTATAGTGAATCTTTAGCTGAGACCATATATATATATATATATATTACCAGGCATTCTTAATTTTGGGTTTATAGATAAGGCTCCTATTTCTTCATTTATGCAGGAACTTAGCTCATAAACATATGTACAAAAGCACGATTCAAAAAAATGCTCAAATCACAGACGGTCTACACCATGATAACTGATAACAAATAAAGTAAGTGTTTCATTTTCAATCCAGAATAAGTGTCAAAATTTATGTCGATTTTTCCGAACATAAATCATTTGATTTCAGAATTTTTTCACACCACTAAATATATGCCTGCATGCAGGGAATAAATCAATGATGTTGAGTGCCCTTACGGTAAAATTCCTCCTTTTAGGCAACCGCTGAAGTTAAGTCCTTGGCTTTGGGTCATCCCAAACTAATAGTATCTTTTATCTCTTGTCCACTTGAACAGACTTAAGGACTTCAAGTGGTGTCGTGAAAGTACCCCTTTATAGGGGATTCTCTACTCGGATCTTCCTAACTCGAGGAAATCAGATCTAAATAGCTTAGAAGAAAATAAAATAAATAGGGTAAATCTGTGTCTAATGGTGTCTAATCTCAAAAGGGTGTCTAAATCTGCTTTATAAGTGTTAGTATATATTTATATAAATAAACACATATAACCATAGATAAATATATAAATAAATTAATAATTAAATAGTCAATTTGTAAATTTAATAGAAAAAACTTCGGAGTTAAGCATATGGAATTTAAAGCATCAGTAAGAACCCACTTTAAGTTCGCATTAAACCCAGCCTCTTAGGAGTATATTGAGGAAAACTCTTGGCAAATTTCCAGAGGTTACAACTTTGGAATGAAAGGACGAAAACGCCCCATTCTGATTTTCGTATATTGTGTTTCGGCAGACACATTTATTAAAACAAGAGGGTGTCTCGACTAAACAGGCAGCTGTTTTCGCTTCTAACAACAAAGAAACGGGAGCGAGAAAAGCAATGAACAAATTACAAATTCTTCCAATCAAACCATTGACAATTAGATGATGAAAATAATTAAGGGATGTCAAATATAACTTACGTAAAAATATGAAATGGAATACTGCCAGTGAAACCGTAAGATACCTGAGAATTCACCTCAGTCGCCACCATACATATCACCAAAAAATAAAGTCCTGAAAACCGCAGAGGATTTTCGGTGGTTTGCAAGAAATAGCCAATTGCATCGGGAATTACAAATGGAGTCAATAGAGGAATAGACAAAAACAGTTGAAGTTACACTCTCAGTTACCGAAAGTCAAAGTGACCAAAAACTTGCGAACCCAACCTCAACCCGAAGACTGAAGCCCAGGCTGCTGCAGGACTTCCTGTTATAAATTCTATATTTATCAATTCTATTATTAACATTACTTCTGTGTTATTTATTTTTTTGTTCCCTTCGCCATTTTTTTTAAATTAAATTGTTTTTTCAGTTAGAGGGCAATTGTTTGTTTTTCAGGGTTTTTTCTATGGATTTCGTAGTTTTTGTTATTACTTTACTTTTCTCTCTTAATAAGAATTATTATTTACATTTATTTGTTTCATCTTAATTTTTTTTATTTATAACGTTGAATATCGTTAGGGGTGTCTTTTGTATGAGACTATACCTCCCTTAATCAATTAGGGTAACTGTTGTATTAACCATGTAGGGTCCACCAGGCCGATCTGTATTAAATAAAATATATATATATAATTAACGTTTAAAGAGAGATTATCTAATAATCCTAATAACTAAAAAATATGGAAACGCAAGCGTCTTATTAATCAATCTACAAGAATTAGGAATCAATGATCTCTTTAAAATTTATTTTCCTTCCTTAAAATAATAATATTAAAACTTATAAAATAGTTTTCATTCTTAATTATGATTTTCAAAACAATTACATAGAGATAATGTTTTAATAAGTAATTCATTTTTAAAATAAAAACCCCAGAAATGGTGGCAGCAGGTTTAGAGAGTATTATATGTTTCTGATCATCTCTGATATTAGCTGGAGATATTATGTTATATCATTTAGTTAAAGGAGTATGTTTGAATTATTTCAGTGAAACAATACGGAGAAGATGAACGTTTAAAAAATATGTGTTAATTTCGTGTGTCAGAAAGACAAAAAAAATGGTTCGAAACGTTTTTATAATGTTAAATTGAAATAAATTAAAGAAGTATAAAAGGGCTCATTCTTCCAGAAAAAAACAGAAAGAATAAAAAGTACTAACAAATCTTTTTGAACTAAAGTGAAAATCTATAACTTAATATCATTATTATTAATTTATTGATTTTTTATTACAATCTAAAACTGCAAAAATCAAATGATGAATTCTGTGGATTTTGAAGCAAGGTCTAGAATGAACGCCAAAAATGACGTCCACGCATTCTAATGAGAAATACTAAAATATTTTTTAGCACAATGAAATAGAAGTTGAGACATTTTAATTCCTGACCACTGAAAACCTCTGTACCAAACTAATAATACCATCAATTTTACATTTGGGCCATCCTTAGTTAACTAGATAATAGTGTGCGATACTTAGGTACTTTGATAAGGGCAAGTTCAAAAAATTCACGGTTGTAATTATTTGAGAACAATCGGTAAGAAATAATACTGCGACCGACAATGAAATGTTTAAATTGTATATTAATTCCCCTCCCTGCCACTTTATCCGCTTGTCATTAATTAATTCAAAGCAAAGCCCCCGTTCATCCGACCCGTGCACTTTAATGGAATCCCACAAAGAGGCGACCCCTCCTTTGGGCAACTATATTTCATTACTTTGATCCTGACACGACCATTTTCTTCAATGGTCTCTCCTTTTCTCCAGAAGGCACCAGCTTCCGGTCATCTTTAAGAGGAGAATTAATCGCACTTAGAAGATAAATGATTAAGTCTTGCAGCAAGATATTAGTTATATAACATTTATTTATATTTAAAAAAATATAATAACAACAATACAGTAAGGTTATAGTTCAAGAAACATATAGCTAAATAAAAAAAGAAGAAGCGTGGAGACATAGAAATAAATAAAACCAATTCAAATTTAAATTTAATACGTAATATAACGTTTTTAATTCTATAAATTTAGAAATTTTGGGATCGCTATATTTTGTATCTAAAAACATAATAGGACTATAATTAAAATAAATGTTAGCAATAAAAACACTAATCACATAAGGACTAATATGGATCGTATTTAAAATAAAATGATAAAAAAAAAAAAATGGAGTTACAAAAACAAATTATTATAACAAAGGAGGATAAACATGATAAAGAAATTGAGAACATAGCAATAATTCAAATTAATAAAATTGTAACAGAATACAATCTGAAGATGAGCTAAATTAAATTTTTGAGAATAGGTAGACTGTTATTCATTAACGAATTTGAACAAATTAACATTTGAACAAATATTGAGTGCAGTTCACACGATTTTCTCTTACCACTCTATTCTGAGATGAAATTTATCTTTGTAGGTTTCAAAACTGAATGTAATCATTATTCAAAAAGGAATTACTACACATTACTAGATACTTCAATAATAGATACGTGATTTAAAAAAAAAAGAAAAAAATCTAAATTAAGAAATTGAAAAAAAAATAGAATTTATAAATAAATCAAAATTGAAGTTTTTCAAAATTTTAGCTAAAGAAGGAAAATAACTTTTGGTATTACAGTCCCTTCAAAATAATAATTACTAACAAATTATAAGACTTATAGCTAATTTTATATAGGAATTAATTTTTAATAAATAATGAATAATGCAATAATAGAAATATAATAATTGAGAATTAGTACCAAAACGAATAATATTTGTGCTAACTTAAAAAATACTAAAAATTACCATTTAAGTGTTAAATATAATAAATTTAAACCCAACTTTGGTGTGTTATAGCTTTAAATATCTAATTTGGTTTTAATTTTAAAGTGGGATACATCCGATTTGATAAAAACGTATTATTTCATTCAGTCTTAAAATTTATTTAATGAGTAAGTTTGAGGTTTCTTTTTATCATTTTTTTTAATAATACGGATAATATTGCAAGTATAAAAAGGTTACAGCACTGGCACATCACAACATAAAATAACTACAGTTTTGATTTTTTTAAATTTGTGATTTCAGAAAATAAAAAAAATAATTGTAATTTAAGACGAAGTATTCAGCTAGTGATAAAAATCAAAATGACTAACTACTGACTGATCCCCAAGATCCACAAAAAACATATATATGTATATACAATATACTATTACTAACCATAACTACGGCTACAATGTTTTTTATTTATTTATTTTCCATTTTTTATTGATTATTTATTATTGTGTGCGAAATTTTCTATGGCTAAAACTTTTATAGAGATTTAAAAGTTTAGTTACTCTGTAGCTACAAAAAAAAAAACCCACCTGAGAATAGGCTTTCACGAAGACTTATATTGTAGTCCATCCATGATGGACTGTATTCTTAAGTAGAGTCCGAAACAATGTCAACAATAATTTATAGTAAAAATCCAAGGAACAGCAGAATTCGCGGAACGGCTGCTTACTTCAATGGCAGTGAATCCTTTCCCCTAATGAGAGTCGAAACTCTTTTCAGAACCTCTCAACGGAAAATGAAGGGGAGCCTTGGTGGCAATTATCCTTCCCAGGGCCAACACCGAAACGAATCTTTAGAAAAAAAAAATCTAACAGTTTCTTTAAACCCCCCAATTCTTCTTTTAATTTTTCAATTAAAAACCAAATAAACTAAACAATTAAAAATTTATCAAAAGATGGTTTTGTTAAATTGTTAAATCAATTGTTTGAATAATTAAATCACTTTACACATTACATAAATTAATTAGAGATAATTGGTTTACATTCACATATCGTCGGTGAAAAACAAAAATAATGTATCTGAAATAGTATTTTAATTATAGTTTCATACACAAGATCGGCTAATTTCTGATTTCGATAAAAACTAATTGATCATTTTGTAAATTTAAGTTGTAATCACCCATCAAATTGGGTTTAAAGAGCAAATAATAATAAAAAATCAACGGAGAAACATTTCCTGATGAGGAACAGTAATGCTCCTCGCTTAAATGCTTCCTTAATGGAAAACATTAAACTGGATTTTGTGGAAACTTTGACGTTGGGAAAATTGACATCTTGGCGAACTCTTCCATGCCCTAAATCTCAGAACTCGTTTTGTTCACAGTAAACCTTTAGTTCAAGTACATAAACTTTTAGTTACAGCGTATGTTGTAAAAGTGCATAACAAAGCTGTCTGTTCACTATACGCCGTCAGAACTTATACAAGAATGTAAAATGATTGGTTGAGTCCCAGGTCCCAAACCCACAGGGTTGATTCTCAGCTAAACTAAAAGAACAAATACCTGCCACACCTGGATTCGAACTCAGGTCCTTGGAGTTAGTAGCACAGCGTCGTACTCAATGAGCAATTTCGCACCAAAATTAATTAAGAATAATTTGATGAAAAATAAATGTGAATGTAACAATGAGTCCGTAAAAGAATCTATAAAAATATAGTCTCTACAATATTTAATCAAAAAGGGTAAGATCCATCAGAAAGGATGTATTAAATAATACATTTCACATAAAGTATTATATAATAAATAAATAAAATAAAAAGATCAGTAAAACCATGGACAACATCCTACCGCAACAGCCGCAGGGAGGAAGTTGCTCTAACCCGCTTGAGAATAGGTCATACTCTCCTCACGTACTCTCATTTGATCTGAAAGCTTTCACCTCCAACGTGCAAATATTGTCAGTCCATTCTCACGATAAGACATATTTTTGAAGAATGTACTCACTATTTGCCAATAATAAACAGGATAGGACTGACCCCAAATTTATCAGAAGCTCTCACAGACGAGGAAGCTAAAATTACATTAGAGTTTGAATTTTTAAAAGTATATCGCCTTCTTTCTGAATTATAACTACTCTTCGATTTTAATTTTTTTTTTTTTACTTTTATCATGCCATAGGTGTTGATGACCAGAGGGTTTTACGACTCTAAGCAACAATAAACAAAAAACTACAAAAAAAAAATTTAAGATCGATAGACACCTTAAAACGCATTTTAGCAATCTGAGGGGCTATAAATACGAAAAAAATTAAAACTATTCTGAATTTAAAATAATAAAGAACTTCAAAAAGTAATAAAATAATGTCATTGGCTTCCCGAAATCTGATCTCTTTTCTAAGGGTTTTAGGCATGTTTAATTTTGAAAAAGTAAGGCGGAAATATAACAATACAAAAGTTTACTAAAATTTGCATTCTTCTCTTAACCATTTACATAATGCTAAATTGTAATAGAACTAATACTAAGAATGATTTTATGGAGTCATTCATTCAACAGTCAACCTGAAAGGCTCATATATATGTTAAGTAAAATTAAAACATTAACTAATCAATAACTATGATGACATGAAAACATTCATCAGACTGGTGAAACGGAAAACGCCCTTCATTTCAACAATCAAATTCGTGTTAGATAGACCTTTTATTTAATCTGGATTATCTCTCTAGGAAGTCTGGATGGATATCATGAGGTTTTTATAGTGCATGAATATGGGACAGTGGTCCCGAAACGTTGTACAATCGTTAATGGATAAATAAATAATAATTTATTGAAAATGATGGAAGTAAATAAACCTCAAAAAATTTTAAAAGAAACCTTTTATTTATTTATTTATTTGTTTTCTTGCCTTTCTTATACCATAACTATTGAAGTAAAATATAGGATGAATTTGTTTCTTGATGTAAGTTGTTATGATTTTCTTAATCTAATCTTTTTGTTTTTAAATAAAATATTTTATTACAACTATTTTTTTTTTACCAATGTTTTCCATTCATTTTAAATTTACACCATTAGAAAATAATTTGAACATCATGAGAACTAAATTTCCCACTTTAGAAGCAAGAAAAAAACGTGGTTGTTTAAAAAAAACGAAAAAAACAAAACAGGGAGGAATCAATGCAATTCTAAAATCTCTTAGCATTATATCCTCTAAATTATGATACAAAAGGGTAAATTATAACTACAATTACCGAGACTTAAGCTACCTCAGTCAGTCCCACTACAATTCTTGATCTTGTGGACCAACTTCACAAAATTAGAGAAAAATGAAAAAAGGTTTGGCCTAACTTCTCATACTGGGAAATAGGGGCCGTGATCTGACTACAAACACGCTATGACCACTCGATACTCCGGCAACCACCTTTAATTACAATCAATTAATGAAAACAAAACTGAAATATAAATCAGGCACGGGCTTGGAAGTTTGGCATTGCCTTTTTATATCTGGATAAAAAAAAAATCGTAACAAAAATCCGCTTTTAATAGCTAAATTTCTCTATATTTCTATATTGAACTGGGATTTGAA
Organism: Halyomorpha halys; assembly: GCF_000696795.3. Taxonomy (NCBI): domain Eukaryota; kingdom Metazoa; phylum Arthropoda; class Insecta; order Hemiptera; family Pentatomidae; genus Halyomorpha; species Halyomorpha halys. The sequence continues at coordinate 1,567,681 of NW_027107227.1, forward strand.
GTTACTTATAAAAGAAATGGAAATTGGGAAGAGAAACACGCGGAGAAGAACAAGATGCGTTTTATCCAAAGAAGAGAAGTTTGTTTGAAGTGGAAAAGGCGGCTGAAGAGCACGAGCATGGCTTCAAGAAAATATAGCATAATGACTTTCCAGCCTCATATTTTATTTATATTTACTTTTTGCTACCCCCACTCCCTCCATCCCAAAGCACCAATTCTCTGTCCCGCTCTTCGTTGGAAGGGTGTCACTCAGGCCTCAGGAAAGTATGGATTCTAGGCCACATTAAAGTCTGAAGGGATTTTTGCGAAGCCAAGTTTCCACTTGGTATATTCATGAGAGGAGTTCTTCAGTCCCATTCGAAAAGTAAATAAATTAAAAACAAATGCAAGAGTAAAATATTTCAGTAAATAAATATTCAAGGTAAGGGATATTATAATGATGCCTTCGAAGTCCACTCAGAAACTTTGCGCTTATCCAAAGATAGCGGTGAACAAGTTTGGAATTTGAATGATATACATTTTATTTTTAGAACTCCTCTTAATGCAGTCCTGACCTCAACTGACCGACGGACAACATTTCGAGCATTCTCGTTCGAAATTATAAATAAATAATCTACACCTATTAACTGAATAAATATGAAAAATAACAGATGAGTTCAAAAACATTGAAAAGATAATTAAACAGAAAATATAAAACACTGAAAAATTTTATTCGTTAAAGTCCCTCAATGCCCCTTTTTTCTGTAAGTTTCAAAATACAAAACAAAGATGCAACTATTACAATCATGTTGTATAATATTGGTTCCTTGAAATAAAATAACGATGTCAAGCTTTTAGTGAATAAACCATAGTCCAGTTTAATTCTATTAACCGTATATCTTAACAACACGTGATAGTAAGGAAAAACATCATACAAAGTTTTATTAGTATAACAAATATCCCTTCGTTTTTTGTTTTTTTTTTAAGAATACGTACTTAACAAATGTTAAAATATCCACTTCTGTAAAGTATAGGTTTCATTTACAACTATTCAACTAAAATTCGAATATAAAAGTTATCCAAAGATTTCAAAATTTAAATTTTTCGTTGTTAAATAGATACTACAAATCAATATTTTTGATAAAATGTAACTTATCTACATGAGATGTTCAAATAAATAATAACTTTCTAAATGTGGATATATTGACTTTTGATAGAAAATTTCTTATTTATTTTTAAAGAAATTACCATCGATAAGTAAAAGTAATAATAACTGATTGAACTATCAGAAAAATAAAATATAATAAGTACTATAAGTTACTCACATAATCAAAGGTGAACATTCTCAGACAAATCCATATCAACATACCTAAAAAAGAAACAAAAAAAATGGTAATTTTAAACAATGATAATAAGTATTGCAATGTTGAAATAAATAATAATTTTTTCTTAAGATAGTGGTTCCCAATTTTTTTTTTTTTCACTGCGGCGGCCTTCTTGGTTTATAAAAAATATGCTGCATCCTTGGCCTAAAAAAGGTTTAGGACACCCTTGTAGCATTAAAAAAAAAAATTCGACAGAATAATCCTTATTTATTTATATACGGAATACATAAGAAAAGAAAAAGAAAACAGTGCAAAGTAAATGCTGGAATACTTTGTATATTTGCTATTTTAATTAGATTTATATGTTAATTATGTGATGCTCCTACACTAGAGCAACCCTAGTGCCCCTAGCGGTGCCCAGATGAACTAATAGGGGGAGGTTACATAAAATGTTTTGTTTTTGTTTTCTAATGATAAGCTTTTGTTTATGTTAATAACTTTGTTAAGATTCTTTCAATTATGTGTAATAGTTCACTATTATAATAACTAAAAACTGTGGAAAGGGACTTTTATTCTATTGTTTTAGGCAAGTAGAATAGTGTTTCTACTTTGATATATTTTATTTAGTACTTCTGTCATAGCTCTGTAACCTTTTATTTATAATAAACTATTGTTTTAGCAATCGTCAACTGTCTACTTTCTTCAGAATTACTATATACATATGAAACTTACGAGCACTTGGAACGAGAAACTTCAAAAAAAAGTAAAAGGGAAGCAGAAATCAAACGCATGCTTACTAGAATAATACTAACTTTATTTGCTCCGTTATTCTCCTTATATACATTATTGATGTTTATTTACATGAGAATTGGGATTAGGGTAGTATACAGGCCTTGTCCTACCGTAACTCCCCCCTAGCAGCTTATGACCAGTCCTCATAAACTCAAACATATTATACAAAATCAAGACACGCTTATGTACAAGAATAAAATGAAATAATAATAATAATAAAAAAAGGAACTGAAACATACACTTTACACAACTTAATACGAACATCGTCGCTGTAACTTCTCAGAAACTGATAGCACAGCACTAAATAAGTGAAAAGAAATAAAAAAATAACTTTCGCTCCTGTTTTTCTAGCTTAGGAAACTTGAGCTGTTCTATATGAGCTGTTCGCCGTTTTTTTTTTATCTTTGACACTTGTCCTAGGGTGTGCATATAGGTAGGACATATAAGTAGGTGCCCTATATGTCAGTGTGAATGAGTTAGTTTTTGCTGTTTGTAGTTGAGGGTGGTGTTGTGTACTCAGGAACCCGGGGAACCGTAAAGCCCCAGCAACTGCACTCATCAGTTACCCCCTGTGGGTTTTATTATTATGGTCTGTATTTCTCGCTATTGCGGGTTTAGTATCTGAGGTGGAGGACCTATACTTCCAACCCTCTTCATATTTTTATTTATTTTTCCTTTGATCTAAATATTTAAAAATGTTCGCACTATACGTGCTGTGTCTAAGAGAACCGACTGTTGAGCCTCTCTTATACCGTCTATAGGGACCCCTAAACCATTCACGCCTGCCACTGTTGATTGGTATGAGACCATTTCGTTGATATTATGAATGGAGTAGTAGTAAAACCTTCCAATTTATATATTTCTTTCAATTCTGTCGCCAATTCCTGGTATTTCCTCAGTTTTTCTCCCACAGTGGAGCTTATTTTACCGTTGGGGTCCCAACATCAATAAATTCCGCTTTTTTTTTTCTTAGATCTATAAGGAGGATGTCTGGCTTATGGCGCCCTGTATGGTCCGTAATAATTGATTCATCCCAATAGAGTTTGAGGAGTCTATTTGGGTGGTACTTGTAATACGGGGCTCTTACCTTCAATTAAGTTGTACTTCATCGCCAGGGTCTGATGAAAATTTTGGCCACATTGTTGTGCCTTTGTAGATAACCAGTAACAGTCAGCACTCCACATCCACCAGTGATATATATGTTGGATCGATTCGAGCGTTACTGAGCATAATCGACACTTATCTGGTGTTGTTGCGTCTTTTAGCACATGTTTCCTATATGACCTGGCTGCTATATGACTTGATCTTAAATAGCAACCACAAATCCCTCTGTCTCGGAGAATAGCCTTCCAGATTTTAACCATTCAACTTATCTTTCTTTATTTATAGAGGCTTCGTTCAGTTGGCTCTAGAATCTCCCATGCAGGGACTTCCATTCTACTAGTCGTTCATTTTGTGACACGATTGTTGATTCAACACCTTTGCTGAGATTAAGTGCAGTTAAACTGGAGTCCATCCATGAGATGGATGAAATAATAATGATAATAATAACAATTATTATGATCTGTATTATTATTATATTGTACCATAAGCAAATCAATTGTGGGGTACATAGAACCTCCTGGGGCACACCCAGCCGATATAAAGTGTTTACATCATCTAACTGGGTTGGGCATAAACCTAGTGGTTGGGCATGGATGCTGATACATATGATACATACACCTCTTTCCCTGTATAAATGCAGATCAATAAACCGTACCTCTATACCATTAAGAGTCTTTTAGTTGTACAAATGTGTAAATTTGAATCATATTTTAATTATCAATTATCTTGAATAACGCCGAAGCCAAAATATGGCCGCAATCGTATTATTGTAATTCCATCCAATATAAAACTTCATTTTAGTCAGTCCAAAATAATTATTAAGCGGATAATAAATTTAGAAATTTCAAGTAAATCAAAATATAATGGTATCATTACATTTCGTAATAAAAAAAAATGTCATTCAAAAATGTTTAATACACTATAAATTTTATCCCTACGGTTATGAATACAAATAACTTTCGAAATATCCAGCTAAATAATATAACCAAGTGTCCAGATTTATCATATTTTCAGACATATTCTAAACAATCAGAGGTGTGCCAAATCGGCTGATGGTGGCGTTACCCTACTTGGATTCCAGCCAAATCTTTTCCATAGGAAAATTAAATTGATAATTCTTATTAAAAAAAAAAAAAAAAATGTTATTTAACCCAGTAAAAGAATAATATTTTGATCAAAAATTTTCTATTGCTTATTTATAAATGAAAGCTATTTCGATAGTTAATACGGGCGAATAAAAGGAAAATTATTCTGTAGTATTTTCATTCAGTTATGCGGTGCGCTGCATGGCTTAAAGTATCATTGCTTGACTAATTAAGTAAAAGAGTATTTTTTAAGTATTGGCATAAATTGTCAGATATTAGATGATAATTTTATAGGAATAATAAATATGTTTTGTTATTTTTACAGTTATAGAGGAAGAACTGATGGGTGGAGATCGAAAAGTCATGTTCTGAGATGTGAAGACGATTCAGTCATGTTATGATCAATCTACTTGGTTAATAGAATTGAAGATAATTATAACTGTAAGGTCCATAATAACATTTCTAATATTACAGTATAAATACATAAGAAAACACAACAAAGAAAATTTAAAAATCCATTACAAAAAATAAATTAAATTTAATACCTAGACGGAAAGCGGCATTTACTTAGTGTATTAATATTCAATAGAAAAATATCATGTAAAACCAATTTCGGGTCTTGAGTATGAGGAGTAAAATTTAGAGGAAGCACCATATAGAGTAGGATACCTACAGAATATCTCGAACATAGAAGTGAAAAAGGAGCTCCATGTTTACCTCAGTCCTTCCCCAAATCCATATTTCAGAAAAAAATTAGCAATGATATGACACTTCAATTTAACTATTAAATAAATAAAGTTCATTACAATGAATGACGAGACGTTGTAATCTGTGTGATCTATAGCAAAGGAATTGAAAGGCCAAGACAAGCTAGGTTCAATCCAATAGAAGATCTCTAGAATGGACTTGGCAGACGAGTGAGAAGAAGAATTAACCCTCCTGACAACTTAAAGGAGCAAACAGCATTGGGAGAGAAATGGGAGAAAATCACGCAAGACCTTATTAGAGGGTAGCGTTGAAAGTCTTAAGCTTGTAATAGCAGATAATATCATATATTGAAAGTTTTTTTCATAAATAATAAAACAATCTATAAATGTAAAATGAATATTTAATGTATTTTATAAACAGTAAATTTATACAAAGTCTTTTTAAATTAGTATTTTTTTAATTATATCTAATTTTCTAATTCCTTACTTTATCAAACTAATTAGTACAACATCAAAAACGTTTATAAATTTTGAATATTCAGCACCAGAAGAATTCCCAAGATTGTTAACTTCGCCAAAAAAAGTTGATATAATAATTAGCAATGGAATTATTTTATATTAAAACATATGCTTATGTGGATTCATTAATTAAATACAATGGTTTAGCAATTAAAAACATCTAGAAGAAATTAATTTAGAACTCACTCTGAAATAAAGATCGAATTGGTGCACTAGAATTTATTTAAATAAAAGTAAAAGTGAACGCAAACTTATTCATCCTTTGCCTAATGAGAAGCTTCCTTCTCTGGCACAAAATTGTTGACTAATTTGGATAAAAGCTCGGAGCAATAAAACTCCAGTAAATAAACAGCTGGGAATAGGAAGAATTTAAAAAAAACTACGACAAATACTTTGAGGAGTTACGAGTTGAAAATATATTTTAATATGTTGAACTAAGGTGAAGACGAAATTGTTTGAAAAAGGCTAATAAAATAGGGCGAAACGTTGCAAGGAGGTGAAATACACACAATATATATAAATTATTTTGTAGTTATTTAATTTTATATTAACAAATTAATAAGGCTCATTCCTTAGTATTTCTAAATTGATATTCATTTATAAAAAATGAATTTCCACTAAAACTATAATAAAGTTGTTTATAACAATTAGGTGATGGTTTTAATTTTAATCACTAATTGAAGTTAAAATTTTACTGTTTAATAAAAAATATAAATTATCTATAAATCACTTCAAATAATACCACAGTTGTTAAATAGTCAAATAATCTCAGTAGTATTCGTGGTAATCTTTTAGTCTAATTGTGATAGAGATCAAAGTTCATTTTTGTTAATAAATACTAAATGGTCTTTCTAAGCGTGACAATTAAAACACAAATAGCAGTAAAAATCGTGTATGTCATAGACAAATGTCCACTGGCTTTTAATACCACGATGCAGTTGAGAGAGAAGTTTCGGAATCTTCTCCGTAGTCCTGCTTTTTCCTCAACAAGTAAGAGGGAAGCGCTGGGTTTTGGAGTCCGCTGGCTAAAATTAAATATTGTAAATAGGAATGATTGTGTTTAAGATGTTATTTTACTTTATGTTTAAATTTGTTTTTTGTTTATTTTATTTTTCCCTTCTATTTCTTATTTTGTCATTATTTAATTCGTATATTTGTAAATTCAAAGTGAATAAGCTTTATGATCCCTATCACCATTGTGCATTAACATAAGACATAACTTTGAAAGGCCCACCAGGCTGATCTGGTATTAAATAAAAAAAATATCAAATGGAATACAACACAGAATAAAAAAATATATATTGAAAAAATAAGTAGGTATATAGGCATGATGAAAAGATCTTAAAAAATTATAAAGTAGCAAAATTTCTTTTTCATGTATAAAATATGAAAAACAAAATGTTTTTAAAAAACAAAAATTGTGTATACAGCCTCTTAAAATAAAAAATGAGTTTTAATTGATCGAAATCGGTCACAACTTTAAAAATAAAAAATCGGAAAATATGGGTATTTAACGCTAGGAGTAGTTTAACTTCAAAAAATTTCAAGAAAAAATCAATGGCATTGCAAAAATGCCATATTGCAGAGGAAGTCGTAATATTAGGGTATTATCAATGATTTATACCACAGTGTTTATTTTATTTTTTTACATCTCGAATCATCAAACGATTGAATTAGCCACTCCCACGCAAATTAGCTAATTCCTAATTTTTTGTACTACTTTTTTTTACGTACTAATATTGTCAAAAATATATACAATTTATTCATAAATTTCAAAAATAAATTACTGTTCCCTAACAATTTAACAAAATTAATGAGCTAAGTACATTTTTTCAATTATTTAATTTTTAAAATTATGTTTCTATTGCTTGTATGAATAGTCTTATAAATTTTATTCAACAATATCATTTAAATAAATTTCTTAGGACTTTTTTTTTCATAATTTTAAAAAATTTTCAGGGACTTGTGACATTCTTTACTTATACTGGTTTAAAGTAGTTTGACTAAAATTTTCAAAATCTTTTAACTAAAGATTATTTCTCAAAATCACGGATAGTAAACTCTAGTTCCCAACGACTAAATTAGTATCTAAAAAAACTTTAATTTATAATGCTATAATATTAACTGCCAAGTGAACCCTCAACGAATTTTAGATTAATCCGTCAAAAGGACACAAGTATACAAGGTGTACTTACCCCTATCCAACTGTCTACAATTATAACTATTCCCTCACTAATCTTTTTCTTTAATTTTCCACAACATTCTACAATAAGATATAAAATGTTTCATAAGGTGTATTATACCATTTAAAATCTTACAGCTCCCAAAAGCCATAATATTATGCATTGGGAAGGTAAAGAGGCAATTTTTTTTCAAATTTTCTAAAAATTTAATGCGAAACTTTTGAGAAAAATAAATAAAATTAAAATCTGTACTGCTACAACCCATGAAAGGTCAGGGGTTCAGTACTTTGTAAGGAAGTACTGTTACTAGACCAACGGTTGTGCAAGGAGGTGATTAGGTCAGAATCACCCTCGACCACCAGATTTTTAACCAATTAAGCGTGCCCAATTTATGAGGCTGTGTGAACCCCGGGAAGGCTCCAGACTCACGGGGTTGATTCGCGGCTACAGTGCAACAAAAAACAATTTTATGCTCAACCGGATTTGAAGTACTAGGGCTTGGGATTAGTAGCATGGTGCCTTACCACGGTGCCACTGCGCTCCCTAATAAAATATAAACAAGAGATCTAAAGGACAAATCGATAAAGGTATATATTAGCAAAAGCTCAATCATTGATGATTATCTTTTATAGGCATCGAATCCCTAGAACTTAAGTAAAATTTTCTTTGAAACCAAAAAACACATTTGAGATTCTTCATTAAACCAAAAATACAAATGCATCAAGCTCCTAACAAGAATTTCGTAACGAGAACTTTGGACCCATCATCAAAAACTTCGAACACTCACGGATTCCGCAAAATACAATTCCCATGCCGGTGAGGATGTCTAGGGCACGTGAACTTAATAAAGCACAACCACTGGGCAGGAGTTTGTAAAAGTAATTCCCATTTAGAAGTTGCATACGTGCGGATTATAACTCTACGCTCTATGCATGTCCTCCAGAGAAAGTTAAAATTGGATTAAAGTAAATTTGGGGCTATGAGTTTTGTCTTTACTTCATCCTGTATTAGAGAGTAAATATTTGCATATGATGTCACTAGTCTATACTTAAGTAAATGTGATCCGAATAACCAAGTATGTTATGCTGAACGCATTGGTTTTATTTTACCTTAATCGATAAAAAACTTTTATGTGATAAAATACGAGTGAATCTGACAGGATTTTTGAAGAACAAAAAAATAATCATAGATTTTAAACATAGTTTATACTTCATGAAATGCATTTATCAGAAACAATGCGAATTAAATATTAATAAAAATTAAATATTCGAGTAAAACACATCAAGAAAAAAAAACATGAACGTGATTTCTCAATTTATGAATTATTATTATTATTGGCGCGGCAGACCATAGAGGTCCTAGGCCTCGCGCGATGTACGTAGAAAATACATGAGGAGTCTCATGACGAGGTTTTCATAGGGTGGGTTCGTCACTCCCACGCCTAGTTTCGTGAGTCCCACCCATTGGCTTAAGGGCCTCTCAAATACCCGGAGGGAGGTTGTGAATGAGTATTGCATATTATGCTTGAAAAAATCCCGGGTAGGGCCGGGGACTTGATCTCAAAATCTTCGGGTTGGTAGACAGGCGCGTTACCACGCTGCTACCGTGACCCCACCTCAATTTATGAATGCTGAATACAAATACATAAATGTGTTGTTTATTATTTTTTAAAGGAGTATTTAGTAAATTTATTTTATTACCCTGATTGGTCAATTGATACGTAATAAATTTATTATTGCTTGTTTGATTATTATAATACACAATCTATCATTTTACGTCTATCATGGCTATGTATTTGATTTTATATGACTATTATTTTGACTTTCTAACAATATTGAATCACCCCTTTTGTATTTTTTATTATTTTTGCAACAGTTTACTACTTAACTTTTTTTTTGTTTTTAATATTTAGTTCTACAATAACTTTAACAATATTCAGTCCATACCATTAAGGTTTTAGCTCTTCATTTTTTCATAAATGACAGTTAATTTTTTTCTGACATAAATGTTCTTTAAATTTTTAATATGGACCGAAACGACAACATTCAATAAATAACATTTTTACAATCAGCAACTATTATATCCATATTTTTCGATGATAAACCTGTGTAATAGACCAATTAAAAAAAAATGAAATTTTACATATCAAAACACACATAAGGCGTCATCTGTTGTACAAGAATTTTCTTCAAAGCTGCCAGACATTTTTATTTTTTAAATCATGCGACAATGAACGGTAGGTCAATATTTTTGCTAATATTTTGTGGCACGGTTTTGGCCCTCTATACTAATTTGGCATATCAGGCAGCTTGTGAGAGATAGTTGCTGGTCGGAAAATAAAACTTTGTTTAAGATATCGTAATAATATTGTCTACAAAATAAAATAAAAACCATTGAAATCGGATCATTACTTTTAATGATAAAGCTTATTAGATTTCAAGATAAATCGGTAACTTTCATGTTAGTTTTTGTAATAACTCAAAAATTGAACATCTTCTGGAACATTTCATTTCTCTCATTATTGACCATTAAATTACCATGAAGGAGCTTATTGGGAGCTTATTATTTATTATTCATTAATTGGGTCAATGTTAATATAGCAACGATTTGTATTGGACTTTGGACGGTTAGGAAATTCGTGAGAGTAGACGATTATTTATACGGTCAACTATACAATGTATCAGATTTTTTATTCTACTTTATCTTTATATTGCAAATACAGAGGTATTTGATTTGTTTTTTTATTACAATAATAATATAAAATATCACTCGCAATCACACTTAAAATCATAACCAAGTATCTTTTAACATCAAAATTTTAACTCCTCAGACCACCTAAGGAAATGAGATTCGATTAGTTTCGAAGCAGACCGAGATTCATCAATGTCAAATCAACATTTATTTACAACTAAACATGTCCTAGTCCTAAATACCTGAGCCTATATATCATAAACTATAGAAGCAATGGTTAATGAGAAAATTTATGGGGGCGTATTAAACGGAGGAGAAGGGATAGCTCCGGCATAAATCAGAAGGTGAAGTTGGATACGACCGAGGACTCCGATCACAACTCGACTTCCAACTAAGTTCCGCTTAAGACCTAACGCTGCGATGGTAATTAGCAAAGTGGTTCTTACCCAGTAATTACAGGAGTTAAATGTCTTTAAACTATTTTGTCAAAAACCACAATAAATTCTTCATAACGGTTAAACAGAGTTAAAAATCACGGATGTTGTTGGTAAATCTGACCAGCATGTTAAATGAGAAGGAAAAACATAACAAGAGAGAAAATATATTATTTAAAAAAAAAAGTTTTAAAATTAGATCAATCCCAGTATGCAGTAATAATTAACATTAAATAAGATAAATACATTTTAAATGATACTCGGTTGTAATAAAATATTCAGGTAATTATTTCATTTGAAATCATTCAATAGATTAATAATAGAACCTAATTAAAAAGTTGTCTTTATTCAACATTCCTATGATGATTACGAAAAATTAAAAAATATGGCGCTAAAAATACATGAACAGAATTGACAGAAACTAGAAAATAAAGTTTAGAAACACAAAAGAAAAATATAGTAATTATCTAAATAATTACACAAGAAAACAATTATAATTTATGCAAAATGCTGCTTTATTTTTCTGTAACACTATTTCTTGTGTTAATATCTACAGCTCTATAATTTCAAGATACTTATCTATTATATTATAGAAAGTTTTTAATCCCTAATAACATACGTGAACATTATATAAGCAACTTGACTAAACAAATTATCACATTCTTGCAAATAAAACTTCAATTAAATTAGTAATAGGTCACACAAAAACAAATATTTTTAAGTGATTTTGATATAACGTTAACATTAAATTGGGAATCTATTAAAATTAAAAAAAAAACTGGCACAGGGACCTTTACTCAAAGTAAAAGAACTATCAGAGTAACTCTTTATAGGAACTGATAAACTTTATAGCTATACGAGTAGATGTTTATAGGAAGAACTCGTTTAAATTATCCAATCAATCCCTTGAGAAAATCTTGCGTTTGAATTTTTTTTTAAATTTTAAATTCTACTCAAAATGAACTCGTCAACTCGAAGTCTCAAGGAGCCTAGACGCCTATTTTAGAAATTGAGATTAAAGTAGAAATGCACTATAAAGTATTTCATAATGATTTTTCAGCTACTTTTAATACTTTACGAGTTATTGGCAATAAATATTTGTATAATTATTACAATATTTTATTGTTTAAGATTATATTCTGTCTTATATTTAAAGACGGTGGTAAGGGATCTGGGAGATCATATTTACAGAGATATAAATTAAATGATAACAAAATAAGAAATATAAATAAAAAATAAATACATAAAAAAATAATTGTAATTATAAAAACTAAACCTTAAGTAAAATAATATCTTAAACACATTATTTTTACAATATTTACATACAGCCTGGGGAATTCCTGAACCGAGCTTGTGAAGAAAAAAGTAGTACGGAAAATGGCAGTACTTCCCTCACAAGCGCATCATTGGTGACAACGAATCTGAATACAGCCATTTTAAAAAAATTGCTACCACCGTAATTTTCATTTTTTTTTTTTTTACATAAAGAATCATAAACATAAACTAATTTCCTTCTACTTCTAGGTAAAGCATAATTGTTTGCTATATTTACTAGACTACTTTGGCTTTAGACGCTGTCGAAAAAT
>NW_027107227.1:1580579-1581695 GCF_000696795.3 Halyomorpha halys
AACCGTAGTTCTAAAAAGTGCAGAACCCCTGAACCTTGGTGGGTTTTTGTTGTCCACATTATTATTAACTATACTCAATAAAAAGCTAACAGTTAAAAATGAGTAAAATAATTAAAACATTACCAAAATAGTAGTACATAATTTAATACATGGATTAATTCAGAGGTCAGTAAATCATATATAGCAGGGGGAAAACAAAACCAATCCCTTTTACCCGGAATTGTCCATAATTTTCCTACAAACCAGAGACCGCCCTTGGGGTGAAAAACTGCCGAAGATATAGGAAGGGTGTAAAGAGAGAAAGTACAGACCCTACGACCCTACACTGATTGGAATATAATATAAGGAGGCTGGAAGCTCTTAGGCCTTGGGAACTATTGCTAATGCACATCTCAACCCTTATATATTTATCACCTTCTGTCTATATACATATTTATTTTCACCGGCCCGCCTACTCGGTTTCCGCAATCCCTGAATCACATAAACTTCTCAGTTTTTCTTTCTTTCGAGTCCTATCGTTGATTTTTTTTCTTCTCTTTTTTTTCAATATAATCTTTCTTTTAATAAAGAACTTTTACCACTTTTTTTTTTTAATTTTGCATTTCACTTGCTAGAAATTGAATAAGTTTTGAAATATATTCAGACTCCGGGTCTCTCCCCCTCCGATCTTTCCATCTTTAATGTATTCTCTACATGAACAATTTTTCTAGATTACTTATTCTTTAATATAGCCTCCCCACCTCGCTCCATATGTTGGATTTTCAATTTAGAAATAAAATCCTAAAATTTCCTTCTAAAAGTAATAACTTCGGATTGAAGAATTTAATTTAACGAATAATTTGAGAATGATTTTAAAAACTATACAAGTTAAGAGTTTTTGGTTTTATAAATATTAAAAAAACAAAATTTTCATGATCTGAATACTTTTCAATATCATATATTTCATATTTTGTATTTAGTGTTGGTCACTTTTTCAATGTTACTGGATTTATCTTTCTTTTTTTTTTTTCACCGACTCCTCTATTTGTTATTGGTGTATGTTCGAAACCAGATAAGTATTGATGTTAACTGAGATCGACGTGAATAAATATTTTCAAAATAACACTAAACCTAAAG
>NW_027107227.1:1583644-1584066 GCF_000696795.3 Halyomorpha halys
AAACTAAAAATTAATTGTAAAATAAATTAAGAGGTTTTCTATAGATCTATATAGATTTCTTCCATATTACACCTTTTCCCTACTATAAATATAAATTCCAATTTTTTAATAATTAAATTATTTCTAAAATGTGTTTAATTTTCCTTGATGTATTTTTGTTTATTTTATGTTAATTTTTCCTTATATTTTATTTTCCTTCATTAGATTGATGAATTTAATTCACTTTTCAGTTATAATTAAATTCACGTAATGAACATCTATATTGATTCTCGAATTTCATATTTTTACCCTTGTAACAGGGTGATATACATTCCCTTTGGTACGTAAGTACTATTCATTAGGCATTAACATCTATTTCTTAAGTTAACTAAAGAGCTGGTTTAATAGTTTAATAATTAATAATTCTTTCATGTATAGATATA
>NW_027107227.1:1585701-1586643 GCF_000696795.3 Halyomorpha halys
ACGTCATTAGAGTGCAACCAATGGGTAGTTTCTCTACACGCCTTTATCACTCCATTATAGCTTACAACAAATTTACTAAATGTATAATTATGTACAGCTGTAAATTTCAATAACGATAAAATAAAAATTATAAAATACGAAACAAAATATTTATTTTAAATACTTGGAATCGTTAACTTGCATTGCAATTTCCTAGTTATTCATAAATTAATAAGGAAATGATTAATAACTTGAAAAATAATAACTCTAAAGGGTCATTGTCGAATTTCTTATATTGTTTGTGTTTTACATCTGAATTTATTACTTATTATTTTGAATAATTACAGTTGGGACATGGTAAATGGGATTAATGTGATAATTAATAATAATAATAATAATAGCAAACGAATAACGTAAACTCTCAATATCACATTCAATTAACATATAAATATAATATAATGATATTCTAAAAAAATAAAATAAATTTCTCAATTTGCCAAACCTAATAATTGGCAATAAAAATTAAAGCAAGTGAAACTTAATTGCATGAAACTTCGATAAACCAAAACTTTCTAAAAGTCACAAATATACACAAATAGCTGTAATTTACAACTAAATTACTTACTTAAATTAATTTATACACTATTGATTTATATAATAAATGAATTGAAAAAGAAATTTTAATAAGAGCGACTGGTATTGAAAGGAGAATTTCTCAGACAAAGTAACAAGAATAGAGGTTTAGAAAGAGACTTTGAGGGAACTAGCAAACATTAAAATTTAGAAGTTTGATTAATAAAATTATAAATTGTTTTTATATTTCTTTATTACTAGATTGCTCTGGTGGGTCTTGCATGTTTATACTAAGAATCATATCTACTTTTAACAGATGATTTTAATGCGGGGGTTTAATCTCAGGCAAACATACCTTAGTGATTTACAATGTTATTATTATTAAATAAT
>NW_027107227.1:1588050-1589281 GCF_000696795.3 Halyomorpha halys
AGAATGTCTTGCATAAGCCTGGGCTTTACACTTCCAGCTAACTTAGGGTGTTGTGAGCCATATCACCTATAACTACTAATAACCAGGAATGAATTTTTGTAATTCTATTACATCAGTAAAGGCATTAATACTGTTTTACAAATGAGAATGGTTATAAATGATTTTGACCAAGATTTTCTGTCAACGAGAGTATACATTTGATTATTCAAGGTAAGGATTTTACTGTTTCACACTAAGAATTTTTTACCGCCGAGAACCAGATCAGGTGGGTAGATAGGCGTCTAAGAGTAAAAACTTTTGAAGTATATCTTTTGAATTTTAAGACTTATAATCCATTTAGTATTGTTTTAGTTCATTAAGGCGAGTCTTCAATGTATTTCTGGCTCTTATTATGCCATCGTGTTGAGACGAAATATAAAATTTAAAATTAATTTTTTTTATTACACGACGGCCTAGTAGCCAGTTAAAAAACAAAGCTTACCTTTTCCCGTATTTAGACCGAAATCAAGATTCTTTATACAATAAAAGTTACTTCATCTCACCCCCCTCTCCAGAAAAAATGTGTTAATACTGATAGGTTGAATACCACTTTGCTGAATTCGGAATCATGGTGCGAAAAGTACAGAGCTGGTCAAAGCAATGCATAAACTATGAAGTTCTAAGAAATTGATAAGTTTAGTCGAGCACAAACTAACTAGAAGCAAGTGTGGTAATGATCATGAATAACTTATCTTGGGAGCTTTGATGTAGCTGTGGACTGTGGCTGGGTGATCCCTTATAGCCTGTCTGTCGCATTAGAAAGTTTAGCCTATTTCTGTTAACCTCTTATTTTATAATCTGTATCAATTTACTAAGACGTTTATAAAAGGATAAATAGAAAAGATAATTATAGAATCAACCGGAAAAAAAATTGAATTAGAAATGGGAATATTTTAGCTATGATCCTAAGTAAATTTAAAACAGAATTTTATGCAACTCTCAGTCTTAAAAATTATACCTATTTTTTGTGATTAATCAAAGAGAGAACAGTGACATGACATGAATTCCTTTATGAAATTCAAATTTTTGATTGATCATGAGGTGAATATAATTGTATCAATTATAATACATATGGACGAAGATTGTTACTATGGTGGATTATTGTTGTTTGTAGGTTTAATGTACATGAATATGGGACAGTGGTCCCGAAACGCTGTGCTACAATATGTTAATTTAAAATAAATTATATTCA
>NW_027107227.1:1589469-1598890 GCF_000696795.3 Halyomorpha halys
TTTCCGTTTGATAACCAATGCAATAAAAAGTTAGTTTACAATACATATAAAGCTTTATTGTTGATTTTTCTACCCATATTGAACTGTTTAAAACAGACCTCAATGTGTCTCAAAATGTAAGCAGTTAAAGGAACACGATAGTGATATTAAAATCCTTCAAATTATATGATTTCAAAATAATAAGACTGTAAACAGTTCATTAGAATACACATACCGGTAATAAACAATTATTACGAGGAAAATAATCAATAATAAGAGATTATAAGCTTTCACTGGTTAAGGACCTGGGGATCCAAACCTCTTTTAATGACCTCTAATTCAATGGCATAAGGACTAGAAATCTTGTACGCTTGAGAAGTAAGGGTGAAAAACATTCGAGGTGCTTCACTCATCAATGGTTTCTAACATTGGGCAATACTGCGGAACATTGGTGCCAAAAGTATGAAATGAAAATTACTACCACTTTTTTTTTCCACTGCTTAATTTTGTGAATATAAAATTAGGGAGGAAAAATTTAGTGCCACCAAGTATGTAAATAGTTTCTTTTGTTGCAAAATAAAGTGAAGATGAGATTTTTATTAGTGGAAATCGTTAATTGGAATGGTACCAGCTATTTGTCTATCCACGTGCTGGAAAAACGCGGAAGATGATGTTTTGACATAAGCCTATTCTCTTCCAGCTCTTAGTTTAGCTTGGACACAATGCGTGAGGACTATGAAATGTTTATCTACATGGACTGCAAATGTTAACATATAACATATATTTTTAAGTTAACATATTTTTTTTCATATTTATTATGTTTATGGCTCTAAATAATATTTATAATTGTATTATTTCCTGTTCAATTAAAAAAAAAAAATGTAAAGTTTCCATGTTGTATTGGTTTATAATAAATTTGAATACTACAATAAGATATAAAATAAAACAAAAATTGTATTAAAGCAAACTGTAAATTAATTTTAGAAACAAAAGGTTGTTTTTTATTCCCGAAAAAAAGGGAATGTACATTTTACTGGTTTTCTAAATAAACTTTTTAAGTATATATCCTCCCTCCCCCTTTACGTTTGTCTTTCGTACATTTGACTCAAGGTGGCATAACTTTGAATTTTAAAAATACGGCGTAACTCATGAACCACTGAGTACACTTCATTACAAAAATTAAATTAAACGAAATATTGTTCACATGGCTAATTTACTTTTTCCAAGAACTGAGTATCACATGATTTTAATCTAAAGGGAAAACTATCAGGAACCGATGGGTTCCAAGTTGGTGCAAAGCACTAATTTAGCTCTAATCTCGGAAACCATCTTAAAAGAAAGAGAAGCGTTCTTTTTCCCCCTTTTTTCTCTTTCTTTTCTCTACTTTTAGAGGAAACTTACAGAGGCAGTTGAGTCAGATCTATCTAATGAGAGCTGGCCCCTTGGGGATTAAAGTCTTCTCTCGGGTGATAGTGACCACACCAGAGACCAATTAGTTCTTTCTTGTATTCCCCTTCTCTTCGGCGTTTAGCCCATTTCACTCCTTCAGTAATCTAATCCCTTTCATCGGATCCATTGAGTGATATCCCAAGAAGCGTTAATTTTACCAATCAAAGCAGGTCTTTTGAAACCGTAGAATGGGATAGGTACACTTTAGAACTAACAAGAGAGCAATTCTTTTTAAGAACTTAAGCTCTATAAGTCAGCTTAAGTTACCAAGAACTCCGACATTGCTTATTTAAATCTACCATTTTGGAATTTTATTAACACAGTCATTAATACAAGATTATCTATTACTAGAAATAGTGATTTATATTAATTTTATACAATTATTAATAAACAAAGTAGAAATCGAAAAAAAAAAAAATATTTTTTGAACAGAAGTAAATTTTGTATGTTGATTTGTATTGGATTAATACTAACCAGAGCACAACAATTACTTTAAGTTTTCATAGTTGGAAAACAGGAAACCAATTTCGAGTACTAGAAGTTGACTGCACCAAAGGCAAATCTATTTCAATTATCATTCATCCTCAAAGAAAAATGCCCACAATCTTAAATAAAAAAAACAGGCATACCTACAGCAAATTGGTGATTAGTTCGTTATCGATAACAATAATATTAAATTTCCCCTCATTTAAATAAATATATAGTTGTACTATTGTATTTAGTAGGCACAGGGCTAGAAATTTTATATCCATTATAATTACAAAGAATCTAATTAAAAAGAGCTATCGAATCTATAAAGAGAAAATCATGTCTTATAACACTGCAATAATCAAAGATAACAGAATTATTTTTTGGGACACATATGGAAAAACAGTCACAAATACACAGAAAGGGTCGAGTTGATAGGGAGCATAGAAGACGAAAAACATATATTATAATCTAGAGCTAAGTTTAACTATATAGATGAACGTTTAAAAATAATAAATCCATACATTTTTGAAGAAAATATTCAAAGGTCAACCCAGGCAAGTGTAAGATAGTACGTTAAGAATAGACATTTTATACAGGTGTGGTCTGAAAGAGGTCACCCAACTTCGTGAAACTCCGAACCATCGTTTTAAATTGCAGAGCTGGCTACCCATAGCTCAATAACGGTCCCTCAGGGGCCATTCTGCAAAGCCTACTACAAGCCAGACATTCGAATACTTGCGTTCAAACCAGTATAAATCGGTCAAGATCCACCTCTCCTTATTTTTCCTACCCTTATACTTTACTGTGTCCATATTAGAGCGACTTCTCGGTCTAGAGATCCAACCTAATATCATTAAGAATTTCGATTCGTAAGTGTAGGTGTACCTCGAGTTGTTTCAAATTCAGACTTCTACTAGTTAAAGTTCCAACTCTCCTCAACAACGCTAATAAGATCAAACAGCATCGGTTGGAAATCAGGAGTGTTCTAAGATTGGGATATGTTAGACCCTGAGAGTGACCTGTAAAAGAGATTTGATAGCAAGGAATGATGAAATAAAACAAGATCACTTGGACAGAATAATATGGGAAGCTTAATTCAGGAGTCTGTATTTTAACTATAATTCCGATATATTTTCACATTCTACGACGAAACATTTCAAGTAGATTGGAATGATGATATTATTATAAGGCCTGCTTCATATTTGTAGTCCTTCCATTGATTGAATCTTTGATAGTTACTTTAAATTCTAGAAAAAAAATCCAATAAATTTGGCCGATTGGTGCTGACTAACCCAAGACCTAACTCACATAACAGGGGAGGAGGGAAGGAATAAACCACCGGGGATTATGGGTATTGTAGTCCACCACGCTCTACCTACATATACGAGGGCTTTCCAGAAAGTAACAGACGTTTAGAAATAAATAATTTACAAATTGAAAAATTCAAAGTTTATTATATACATTGAATTGAATATATTGAAAGGTACAATCTTAAGCTATTTATCTATATAGTCGCTATTCAAATTGAGACATTTATCATACCGTGGCACAGATTTTTCAATACCCACTCTGTAGAAAATCCCGCCCACCACTGAAGTGCGGTCTGTGATTCGGTTTTTGTTGGCTCGAAATAACAGGCCAATTGAAATTTATCGTCAGTTTTGTGGTGTTTACGGGCAGGGGATAATGAGTGAAAGCCGAGTGAGAAAATGGTGTATTGACTTCAAAAATGGACGTACCAATGTTCACTACGAGGACCGCAGTGGTAGGCCTAGCCTTGTGACTGATGACCTGGCAACGCAAAGCAATCACAAAATTTGTGAAAACCGTCGTTTCAATGGTAAATCAGTTCTGGATCGTATAGTTACCGGGGACGAGACTTGGGTGAAGTATGTCAACTGGGAAACAAAACAGTCGTCGATGGAATGGGCGTACACATATTCTCCCAAGAAACCGCGAAAGTGTTTGCAAACGCTGTCAACAAAAAAGGTCATGGCTACTATGTTTTGGAACTGATGCACCAAACTCCGTAAAATTTAGAGAAAATGTTCCGACAGTTCTGTAATCGTGAAACCACAGTTTTCACTATTTTTGTTATTGATTTTCATTGCCAGGTCACATGGCTAGGCCTACCACTGCGGTCCTAGTCGTGAACACTGCTACGGCTATTTTCTATAGAGTGAGTATTAAAAAACTTTTGCCACGGTAAAATAAATGCCTCAATTTGAATAGCGAATATGTAGAAAAATAGCTTAATAGTACACCTTTCAAATGTATATAATAAACTTTGAGTTTTTCATTTTGTGAATTGTTTATTTCAAAACGTTTGTTACTTTCTGGACAGCCCTCGTACATAAAGACAATTTCTGTTATTCTCATCTGTGCATCACCGCTGTTATAATCCCACGCGACAGGTAAACAATAATCCTAAAGGTATTTTTGTGACTGATTTCCCGGCTATATTCATACGTTGTGTAATTAATTTAATTAGTTTCTATTATTGAACTAATCTTCTTTGAATTTAGTTCGATCAATTATTAATTGATCGAACTGACCTTCTTTGATTTTAGTTTGTAACTAATTTTTCAAACCCCTAAAAGTGAAAGAAAAAACAAACAAACTAAACATAAAAGTCAACATAAATTTCTAATTGACCATTTATTATTTTGAAATGCGGCTACTCCTCGCGATTATCTCTCTCTTTAAAACACAAAAAAAAACAGAATAGGGAGATTTTTTTTTACATTATTAATCAAGATAACTGGATTAATAATCTAAAAGTCACTTATACAGCACAGTCACAGCACAAACTTAACGATTCTCATTTCAAACAGACTGATGCCGCCCAAAAGCTCCATAAAATTAATGAGGAGCTGGGGAATGCTTATGCTAATAATTGCTCAGTATCACTGAGGTTCACTGATGAAAAATTTAACTGTCAAAATATTTGTTAATTGATTGATAATATTTGCTTAGTCATTACACGAGCCTGGACTACAAAATTACTTTCAATTTTTTTTTTTAAGAATTTATATATTATTAATTTAAATATTCATAAAATAAGGGCTTGTACCCAATAATAATTAAATTATAGTTTTAAAAGAAACCCTTTTAGTCATTCTCCTTTACAATTCATTTAGGACACTTCGAAATTCTGTTTTTCTTTCATTATTTAGTCCATCCACAATATATATTACAAAAAGAGCATTAGAAAAATATTATCAAAAAAATGTTGAATTTGGACTATATGATAAAATAAAAAGGAATAATAAACACAGAATCCGAACAAAATAGAAAAATAATAATGGGGAAAGAGGGGGAGGGTGGAATAAGATTTAATGCCTTAATGATGATGATAATTAATTAATGACACAGATCATAATTATCTACAGGCCATAATAGTATCAATTATAGAACTACAAACTCAAATTGATATTTAAACAAATTTTACAAAATTACTGATATATAGTAAAGAAATTAGGATAAGGATGCAAAAATATCAATAATATTTGATTTTTTTAGATTTATAATATTAGAATTTTAGAACTAAATCATTTTAAAGACAACTATTCTGCCCAGCTCAATCCAACAAAGTACCCTAATTAGTTAATTAGTCAATTTTCACATTAAATTCAAAAAATTAAAATTATTTATCACAGTTACCTTCTTTGTTAAAATATATCACTATAATAAAAAAAAAATTTATTCATTTAAACAATATTAACCAGTCTCAAGAAAGTGTTAATATTATAAATAAAATAGTATAATAATAAGTAACTTTTTTTTAAAATCCGGCATGGTCTTAGTGAAAGCAAATAACCCCATAAATAAAGAATCGAAATCAATCTGTTTTTCGTATTATATAGTATCTTGAAACACAAAAAAAAATTTATTTTATTTTATTTTTGGAAAATCCTTAGGATAAGAGGTAATTGAAACTAATAAATTTGGGAGTTGTGGAATCAATCATTGAACATTACACAATAATAATATGTTACACAATAGACATTTCCAGAAACAAAATGAGTATGTCTCCAATTCTTAAGTTATCAATTATATAATTTATTTATTTTTTTCCTTCTCTATCAACAAATTATTTTATAAAATAATAGATTCAACAAATATTTTATTTATTTTGTTACCAAAATATTAACTGAACCCAAATGTGACCACTTCTCAGTTGGATGCTCCCTTTCAGTGATTCCAGAGACACAAAAAGATTCAATGACTTGGAAATGACAACTGGCCAGACGTTCTGAAAGCGTTTCATTTTTTTAAAAGCAATGTTCCACACCAAAAATTTCCTCTCCAGTTTTTAGATGAGAGATGCTTCTAGGACTACGTTGTTTCAAACTAAAGTTAAGGCTTAATTAAAAAATAAAGTAATAAAAAAAATTGTATTCATTAAAAGGTCAGTATAGCTTCTAACCATTTTTATTGAATAGGTAATTTTTTATTTTGTTTTATAATTGATAATAGATCCTTTTTACACTAATCTCCAACGTTCAACAACAAACAAGCCCTTTTTCGAAAAATATTTCAACTAAGGAAAATACGTTTCACCGTGCATAAATGGAAGAAGTAGATTGAATCTGAAAAAATCTGTATGAGACCAAATAAGTAACAATCTCTGAAAACTTCATCAAAATCAGACCCAAACAAGAATTAGACAACAAACAGACCAAATCCGTTCGGTGATTTCTAAAACATGCAAGTGAGAATTTCTGATTATGAGGACTTTTTTTTTTACATAAATAGAAAGCTACTAGAAAGAAAGCAAAATATATTAATTAAAATCAACAACTGTAACAAAGAACAAACAGTCGCGTATAAACGACGTAGGACACGTAACTGTATATAAAAAAATAAACCAACATTGTACTATGTAACATATATTATCATAAGATTCAGAAATATTTTTCTTGTCTAGGGGAAACACAAAAATGGTAGGATCTCGTATAACAATAACTATAGCATCCATCAAGTATTGTAAATCATGAAAACTTAATAACAGTGACTTTGGTTAAAAAAATAAAGTAACAAAAGACATATACTTAGACATTGTACATAGATGAGTAACTCCTATAAAATCCCTTTAGTAATTACGCTATTATAATTGAAAAAATATATACTAGGAATATTCCAGAGAAGACAATTTTTATTGATAATTTCAGCCAATATACTACCGTTAATTAAAATTGAAAGGTAGTCTCGCCATAAGTACATCAAATCGAGAAATTATTTTACATAAATTCTGATTTATTTGATTTTTTAAACTTATTGAAATTTAATTTGACTTTTATTTCACTTTTGAATAGCAATTAATCTTTGATAATTTGGAATAATTATTTAACCCTTAAATATTTCCTTTGGTAGATTGAAATGATTTAACTTCTGAACGCAATGTACTGTAATGTTATTACACTATATTACTATACGCAAAATACTCGGGCCGAAAAAGGATGAGTTAACCGGAAAATTTAAAAGGCTATACAACACTGAATTTAGGACATTGCAGCCGGTAAATATAATTTAGTTCAATACAAAAAGCAGAAGATTTCTAGAAGCTATATATGTATCAAAAAACATAGAAAACACAGCAAACTATAAAACTGACACTAGACACTTAAATACACATTACGCCGACATTATAAATAGACTTAAAATAAAAACATAAAAATCAGATGAAATAAATAGGTTTATGTAAAATATCACTAAGATAATATTAAATACAAAACAGGACTTGTAAAAAACAGGGAGGTAACCAAACAGCACAGTGATCATGAGATAGACCAAAGAAGTAGTAGATACCAAAGAGATAGTAAGGAAATATAGAGTAATGGCTGTGCTAAGGAGAAGTGAAGATGCACAAATGGTTGACATGATTTCCCATATGAAATCATGAGGTGAAAATATGTGAATCTATTATTGTGTAAATTAAAATAAATAAGGAAGAAGATTGGTGTTATGATAGTTGTATTATGGTTGTAGGTTTTAAAGTGCATGAATATGGGACAGTGGTCCCGAAACGTTGAACAATGTTATGAATAGTTAATAAATATTTCATTCAAAATGGAAGTCATTAACCTCAACAAATTTTAAATTAATTGACTAATCAGACTCCCTATAGAGATAATCCAATATAATTTAGGTTTTAGCATCACGGCGTATAAGATGGGCGTATAAGGGTATAAGGTTGAATGGATTAGTATCAAATGCATACGTTAAGATTTAAAACTGAACCGAGGGGTAGACTGAAGCGAAGGTTTAAAGTTTACATCAAGATTGATCTGATAGATTTTGGTTTGGACGGGTGCAAACCGTGCAATGATGATTGGGTAGATGTATATTGCCTTCGGCATAGAACCTCCGGACTCCCTAAACCATTATTATTATTATTACAGGATGCAAATCGACCAAATGTTGAAAACTTCCATAAAAATTAAATTAAAAAAATAAATAAAATAATTTATGGGTTTAAATTAGTTTTCTCGAAACAAATTATGCCTATAAATATGAACTAGGCAAAAATGACTTGCCTGTAAGAAAAATAAATATTGCGAACTATAAAGAAATCTAGGAATTTATTCAAACCGCGACACAGAAAAAGAGACTGTTTATCCAATGTTTAAAGATGGCTTTTGTAGGCAGGCACAATATAAGAAACGAGAGGTATATAGCATACAGGGTAATTCAAGCGGTCAATCGTTTGAAACTCAAAAGACTGAGTCGCTTGGAAAGGTACAAAGAACCTCTAGAAGGACCCTAAATCTCTTCTTAAGAACGTTATGCTTCAAAGTAACTCATCTCCAGTGAGCTATTTCTTTCAAGGGGGGAAAAAATGAAAATTATACACATTATAAAACACCACAAATGATAATTATTTCGGAACATTGGCGTACATTGTAAATATGCCAAATTGATGGAAGTTGACAAAGTAACATGGGATACGGAAATGGAATTAGCATCGATATCTATTATAACTGTTCATAAGATATGCATTAAGTGAATAAATATATACCTTATAATCAATAACAAAAAAAAACCAACTATGAAATAACAATTTTGCAATATGTGAATCACTGAAACAAAATTATCTTCTCATTTGTTGTGAATCGTAAAAAACAAATACTATAGCAGGAGAAAATATTTATTATTGTGTGTATTTTTATTATATATCTTTCTTGACAACCACCAATAAAATTACCGTTTATGGTGAATCTCTCAACAGAACTAAAAAAAAATCTTTATTAACAATTCCCTTTGAATATAGACTTACAATGACTATCCTTAATTAAGTTTAGTTTATAGTTTTAGAAAAGTTAGAAATTCTATTTTATCCTTATAATGAATTTCGAAGTTTTCCGCTATAATTCTCAACATGCCATTAAAATGAATTTTAAATTGCTAAACTTATAATTGGATAATCATTTGAATATTTTAATATTGACATTCTTCTACTTCGTTATTATATAGTTATAATGATAAAAGGCTTAATGATACCGATATCACTAATCTTTAT
>NW_027107228.1:0-934 GCF_000696795.3 Halyomorpha halys
AGGAAAGAGAAAATTTTAAGAAAAAATATCATTGACGACCTAACAGCAAGACTCAGAAAATATGGCGCCTGAATAGTCCATGAGCCCAAGAGGAGAAAAAAGGGAGTTATTTTACCCCAATTTTTTATTACTTAATTGAAAACCATCTATCATTACTAGTCAAAATTGATGTGTTTGCCAAGTATAGGTAGGGGGAATAAAAAATGACGGCTGTTTCAGTTAAAAATAATTAATTTTTTATTCGGAGCTCTATATCTTTAAAACCACTAACAACAATAGAAAATCTAAGAAAACATCATTTAAAGTAGAGTAAATTTGCTAAAATGTCAGCCCTAATAGAACTATTTACGTTCAATAGTTTTCGAGATATAGCTTTTTAAAATGCAACAATTCATGTCGTATGGAAAAATATCAGTAGTTAGTGAATTTATTTTGAAAAATCTATATCTCAAAACCATTTTACGTACAGATGTCTATTAGAACTAAAATTAAAGCTAGTTTACTGGGCTATAAAGTAGTTTATGAGGTTTATTATCGTATGTGTAGTAATTTTCATGAAATTAGCTAAAATAAATTGATTTATAGTTGTTCGAACAATAGGTTTGATTTATGAAAAACTTGACTCAGAGTACATTGATTAATTGTCCTGTAACTCTAATCAGGAAATAATTTGAAACAAATCAACCTTAAAGGTGAAGACTGATGATATTTGAATTCAATAAACATCTTCCCTGAGCTTCAAAACTCAAGGTAAACATTCAAAAGCATTAGTGAATTAGTGACATTATTGGGTGGGACGACCGGTGTAGATAGTTTATTGGTTGCTTATAACTGATTACTAATGACTGATTGATTAATTAATATTTTTCAACATATGGAGAAACACAGCAGTGGGATATGTGTATATATTTTTCCTTATTAAATTATACCATTT
>NW_027107229.1:0-1152 GCF_000696795.3 Halyomorpha halys
TCATATTCTTTTTTATTACATATTACAATATCCATAAAAAATATTACAATTTTTGACCTAAATGAAAACTGGGTATGTAAAACTCGAAAAATGATCGTCTTCATATTATATGCTTCCAGTTGCCATTGTATTTGTAACTGTTTTATTATAAATACAAAAAATAAAATTGTAATTACAACTTTTTTTCTTTAAAAGTTTCTTTCTCTCTCTCTCTCTCTCTCTCTCTCTCTCTCTCTCTCCCTCTCTCTCCCTCTCTCTCTCCCTCTCTCTCTCTCACTCACTGATAAAATTAATCCATTAACTTCGATTAATTGATTATTTACAAATCACAGAATATATTTCAGGTCTTGAATTCTGTTAACTTTATATCATAACTAATAAATAAATACATTATTATATTATTATTATTTTTTTAGGTAAGATTTGTGGATTTCAATCTTGATCTCTATATAAGTAAGTAAATTTATAGTATTTAAACTTATCCTTACTCTTTAACTTTAATTTTGATTATTTTGTGTAAAGTTTTTTCAAGGTATTTTATCCAACCACTATTATATTCCACTAAGAGGCATTCAAAGCAAACCTTCCTTTTCCTCAATTTTCGTAATTTTGATTAAATCATCCGAAGTCAAAATAATTTGTATTAACTCCCTTTGGCTCACCATCAAATGATTTTCCCTTTGGCAACGGTATCACTATTCAGAGCTTTGTAGGATATAGCTTTTTAGAAATTAATACAATCTCGATTCGATTAAAATTAGGGAAAAGGTTCTCTTTTACCTTTTTGATTTCATTTCACTGAAACAAGTCACAATATTATATCTCATTTTATGGAATATATATATACTGCTTCCATTTTTTTTTAGCCCATTTATAAAGCCATATAAACCATGTGATTAAAAAACGAGTGGATATATTTTAGTAAAATTTTACATTTTTCAAGTCCATACTAATAGATGAACTGTTTCAAATTTTAATAAAATACGAGTAAAGTGACGATAAACGTACTCAAAAAATAAAAATAAACTACAAAGATCGTTTTGATTCAGCTTTTATTGAGTGAAAAAATAAAAATAAATTAATTGATCAATGCTAAACAACACTTCCTAACATAATTATACTTATGTTAACTAAATAACTTCTAATAACGCT
>NW_027107230.1:0-1122 GCF_000696795.3 Halyomorpha halys
CCCGGACCATATTCCTTTCATCTTTACACACGGTCAATCAATAATCTTCCAGTAGAAAATATTTCCTTTCATCTTTAATGGTAAGAATCCCTAGGCGAGAAACAGCAACTTTAAATGATATATAAATAAATGTTACTAAAAATAGGAATAAACTGTTAAATTAAATGAACTATTTCGGCCATCTTCAGTTAGTAATCATTATTGGTGGAAGTTATTTTCAAGCAATATCATGCAGGGAGGATCAATCAATTTTCACATTTTATACCATTAAATAATGAATTTAAAGAACAAGACAATATTGAAAATGCATAAACACCAATAAAATATGCAGCTTATGACGCAATAGACATTTTGAGATATCATTAACTTACTGGCGAATAACTTATTTAAGAAATCAATAACCGGGTCAAATCAATGACCTTCCCAAACTACCTCATCACTACTTTGTTCTTTGTTTAATTAATTAATGTTCATCACAGCATATAGTTACTTAATGCTTTTATTTTATCGATTAGACCGCTAAAATAATATTTTATCCGTTTGTTATTAATGTGTATTAGAAATTTCAGGAAAAAAACAAGTTGTCAACAGCTTTCCCTCAGACATTGTTTTTGGTAGTTTCATACGCCATTAATTATCTATTTAGAAATATTTTTCAGTTTGATTTGTAACCTTGAAATGGGCAATTATCCGTTGATATGAGGAAAATGC
The DNA here is from genome assembly GCF_000696795.3 of Halyomorpha halys. Taxonomy (NCBI): domain Eukaryota; kingdom Metazoa; phylum Arthropoda; class Insecta; order Hemiptera; family Pentatomidae; genus Halyomorpha; species Halyomorpha halys. The sequence continues at coordinate 712 of NW_027107230.1, forward strand.
CATGTAACACTACACATGGTTGTTCCGAGGAAATGTTCGTGCACATACAGGAACCTGATGCGTCATAACCATAGGCTAAAGAAAAAAAAAACGAGGTCGTTAATTCTTATTCCGATTCCTTGATCAATTTCCTTCATACTATAACAGAGTTAAAAGTTTAAATATTAAAAAATAATAGATATAATTAAAGCTCATAATTATGAGAGATAGTTGACCGTGGATGACTTATACGAGGAGAAGATGGTTGGGGGTGCGGTCAAAATAAAACACAAATAAGTTGATGTAACTTATTTAATTGTGCCAACGTTTCGGCTATAGTTTCTAGCCTTCATCAGGACTAAGAACAGAACAAGATAAAAACCAATAAATATAGAAAATAAAAAATATAAACAGAATGACATAGAGTGAATA
>NW_027107231.1:0-10059 GCF_000696795.3 Halyomorpha halys
AAATAATAAAAAATAAAATCTATAGATAAAAATATAAATGTAATTATATTTATAGGTATTTAGTACTATTTCTATGAATTTTTATCATCTACTACCTAGTTTGCCCATATTTACGATTCCTCTCATTTCGCCTATTTTTATATTGTTCCTTTTAATAATAGAAAATAGAAGTTAATAGCCGAAAAAAGTCAGACGTCCTTAATATTTGTTTCTCTGGAGGAACACAACCGATGTATTTTTCACTAACCATTTGAAGTTATTTTAGAGTTGTGGCAAGTGGGAAACTTGTGGTTTGACATTTATCAGAATAAAACAAGAATAACGAATGATGTCGTATTCACGAGGCATTAAATAAGCAGTGACAGGTTCGATACGTTCAGTGGGCAACCTGTGATAGCAACATCTGAATATTACCTTAGATGTCGATCAAAATTTGAAATTCCGTAGAATAAATTTGTAAATGAGGAAGCGTATAATACAATGGTATGAGAAGCAAGGGAATGTTGGCTAAACTGGGAGCTGGTCAGGGAGGGAGGGACCTCTGACCCTAAGAAGCTCACTTTCACTCTTACTCGATCAGTCTCCCGCTCAAGACGACACTCTTATTACATTATATCATGCGCTTTCACTATACATGTATACAGATTCATACCCGAAGGGATTTCTGAACAATGATTTACCACTACTAAGGCCCATATACCACGATGACCAGATTGTACAGCAAGATCCAAATTAAACATGCCTGGGGCTAATGCGGTGTACCGAGAAATCACATACTCCAATGAAGTAGGAAAGTACAATCAAGTGCAACAAACACTTAGTCAATTCCATAATGTAGATTTTGAGCTAAAATAATAACCTGGAGATGAAGAGAAGTCAAAATTATCATTAAACTGAGTGACGTATTAGAATATGGTCTAATGCAGGGGTTCTCGAACCGGTGGCCACTTGAAGTTCCATGTGCCCGCCTAATATAACCTGAAGGGTTGTCTCACTAGGTGACAGCATATGTTATGGCATTCAGCTACTGTCAATATAATGTCAGATTAAACGGTACATATTACAGCCATGCCAGGAACTGTCGCAGCCACTGGAATACTTGAACTGTATAATAGATGCCACCATGATGGTATTTAGTGTCATGACAGAACTGTAGCACTAGGTATAGTGTGATAGCTGACAGTACTTGTTATGATACTAAAGTTACTATTATAAAAACATTTACTGTCTCTACTAAATAGTGGTTAACTATTTTTGTTTCTCTTCTTACTGCTACCCTGACCATCTTCTACATAATTAAATTATATGGTCAATTATTTATTTATATATATTAAAGATTAAAACTTTACTTTTCGAAACATTAAGTCAATATGGTTGTTAAGAGTAGAAGATTAAAATCAGGTAGAATGTGGTCAAGAGTAGGTTGGTGGATTTCAAGCTAAGTAGAATATCAAATTTCCATTTTAATGTCCACTGCTTGTTTAGTTTGATTAGGGGCTTGGGCCATCGTCTTCAAAGTTAATGTCATTATTTTTTTTCCGATTTTTAATTAGTAATAATCGTTTTTCTGGGATGTCAATATAACCCATTCTAGGCGTACTTTTTCCAATCTTATTTAATCTCATACCCTGAAGTTTTCGCCAAGAATCTGGTTTCTTCGTCGATGAATTTTTTTCTGTTTTTGAGAATTAATACAAAATGTAACATTATATAAGAAGACTACTGATTCAGATTCTGGTATTATAATCAGGCATTTTCTGTTTGGGGAGCGGTGGATAAATTTTTTGGGTCCCTAAAAGTTCGAGGAACTTTTAATTTATTGGAATTAAAAAATGAAAAAATCTGCAATGTGATTCAGCACGAATTAGAATTTTTGCCAGGGAAGCAAGCACAATTTGGCCCTTCCTTTACTCCTTTTCCCCTTAAGTTAATATTTTTATAATAGTATTTAAGGTAAAAGATTGCGAAATAAATTGGATAACTATATCTCATTTTATCGACAGAATTGGGATCAAAACCATCAAAAAGAAGAAATGAGTAAATTTTACTTAACCTTACAGAAAATTTCTCTGGTAGTTTACCGCTCTCAAATTTCAACTGCTTCAAGGCAACCACTTTTGGCTTCCCTCTTACATAGTTCGGACCCTAATCTGATAAATTCTGTAGGTCACGGAGAAACAAAGCAAACATATACGAACTAATAAATACAGAAGACTGGGAAATTCCTTGGGAAGAATTAAACCTGCAGAGCTTTGCTAAGACACATTGGGAAATTCCCTATACGTTAAAAAAAAAAAAAAAGTATCCATAATATTTTATTAATAATCTTTATTGAAATTTACAACTGTGCATAGAATAAATTCAGTAAATGTGATGTAAGTTTGTCATGGAGTGATTCAGGAGTGTAGAGAAACTACCCATTAGTGGCACTGTAATAACGTTTTTACATTGGAAGGTCTCGAGGCCATCTTCTTTTCAGACGCCTCGAAGGATTGTCAGGAATGGAAGAGGAAGCAAGATTAGAAACTAGTGTGTTTAGGTAGTTAGGGAGTATATAATGGAAGGAATGATATCTGGTTTGGGATAGATCGGTTACATATGGAAGGATTTTGGATTGTAAGGATTGGATACGAGAGGAATTCGAAGGTTTAGTGGAGCCCCTCCGTTTGTCCAGACAGGCCTTGTGTAGATCAGTCTTTTGTAATGGATTGGAAGTTCAGACCGTTTGTCTAGAAAGTGTTGTAATAGTCGGAATTGATGTACAGTTTCCTATCTTTTCAGTCTTGTGTGAGAATTCCAAGTTAGTCGTTTGGGTATCCATAATTAATATCATAAAAATTTAACCAAACTGTCTCAACCTTCTTTATTAAAAAATATTTCACGTCCGACGTTTCGGCCGATCCGGCCGTCATGAAGGACAATATTAATTTTAATATCACATCCTCACATTGATTTATTAATATTTGTAGGCTACTATGCCCAGGTCAATTTCAGACAGTTAAAATAAATCTGTTTGCCGCTATAGCAATTATCAATAATTTATATCCTTCACAATTTTTGTTTTTCACTATTATTAACTAATCATTACACTTTTACATTACCTATATATAAGCAAATTTTAATAAATCAATATGAGGCCGTGATAATGAAATTGAAATTATCCATGACGATGGCCAGATCGACCGAAACGTCAGACATTTTGGATAAATTTTATTATTATTAATAAAACAACCAGTCTCGAAGAAGATAATAAAAATATATATAAGGCGTCCATGATGTTTTTCGAAGTTAAAAAGATAGTGAGCAAGGAATAAAAATGAGCTAAACTTTTTCTTGAATAAAATTAACTTCCAGTGGTAAATATTAGAAATTTTAATTTTTAAACCATTTCAAAATCTTAAAAATTATCAACTAATCATAATTACTCGACCTCTTGTATCATGTAAGTAATTCGTTTCCGGGCAAATTCGATCTTTCTATCATCGATTGCAAGGCATGACCGAACTTTTAAGATATAAGTTTTGATACATTTACCCCTTAACGCAGAGTTTTAAAAAAACAGTCAAATAGTAAATACATTTTATTTATAATCTTAACACTTTCTTGAGACTGGTTAATATTGTTTAAATAAATAACATTTTATCCATTTTAGTCCCTAAACATTTTTATCCTATTTATTTAAGTCTGACGTTTCGGCCAATTCGGCCATTCTCAGGGACAATCTATTACAAACAGCTTTTATTACACATAGGGTCTTCAACAATTCCAAACAAATAACAATATTATTTATCTTACCTTAGTACAATATTAGAACTAAATAATTTAAAAAACAACTTCATGCTATTCTGCCCAGGTCAATCCAACAAAATACCCTATGAGACATTAAAACATTAGGGAATAATATATTTTTGTTAATAAACATTTCTTAGATGATGTCACATTAAAATAAAATTTAAAAATATTTATAGCAGTCACCTTCTTTGTTAAAAATTTATCACAAAATATTTGTAACCTTCCATATATATATATATACTGCTATATACAGAGGATTATTACAGCGAATAAATCATTGTTATTCATTTTATTATTATCACATTGTTATTTTCGATTCTCGATTTTATCCGAGTGTGAAAATATATAGCGCATAAAATACAATGCCGCTCGAATTATCTCGAGTGTGCACAGTTCGGCCTGTTTAGCGCGCTCGAATTAAATGGAGCGTACAAGTTAAGGGGTTAAATATTAATTGTAAAGATATTTTACCAGTCGTATATAAGTATCACCTTCACGAACATTTTTAAAATACAACTAGACAATTAGCTGGATAAGGAATCCAGTCGCAACGAACTGAAACTGTGAAAAATCTTTTATTTACAACTAGAAACCTCATAATTTTAAATTTAGATATATAAAAAGTCAAAGAAGTATTGTGTAAACAAATATAATACTATGGCGAAATAACGTACGAAAATAAGTGTAATATCATGAATTCATTTTAATATTACTAGTTTAGTAATTTATTTCGGTCATAAAATCGTTGCCGTTCGGATCCTGTGACTCAAAGTGTGTTCTTAATTGCTTAAATCATTTAAAATGAAATTAATTAAAATATATCATAATCATTTTAATTCATTATTTAATCATTCGTGATCAGAGAGCATAAATTATCAAATTAGTAAATTCAAATATGAATCTATGGTTAGCCTCTATAATATTGTATTATCATTGGGTTTTTAGTACATAAACATTTCAGGTTGATCGGATAATTTTAATTGGGCTAAAATACCACTACGAGCAATTGATACCAGTAATATTAAATAAAATATTTAAAAATGGGTCTAAATATTTTGTTCTTTGTTCAGAAAGAACAGATGTACAATTGGTTTGTTAGTGTTGTTTTAGTTGTTCCCTGGTTTGGAAGTCTCCCCAAACTGAAACAACTCAAAAATTTGGTTCCATCACAAAGTTCTTATTCCCGTAAAAATGTACCCCGGAGAAAAAACGAAAATTTATTGAACAACTTGTTATTTACAAGTGATGTCGAGATAATATCGCCATTCTTATTTCTACCATTCATATGCTAGCTCAGTCACCACAAAATCATGCTTCAGCGACCATAATCAAAAAGAAAAATATGTACTTGAAATTTTTTGATAAATCGGATCAAAACAAACAAATAATTACAAAAACAACAACAATGTTCTCGAAGAGGAGAAGACAATAAGAGTACGATTAGTGAAGAGAGTCAGGTTCAATTGCCCAACTAAAGGCACACAGCATTGTCTTATAATTGCTACTGTTCTCAATGGCCGGAACATCCGCGTAAAACGGACGAGAAATTCTAATGACAGCCTTAACTAAGAGCTACATGAGCTGTGAGCGATGTGTTGCCCCGCATCTTCCCTCATGAATTATTGAGTGTTGCAATGAGAGGTTTTGAGCTATTACCCCTTCCCTTCCTCTCTCCATTCATGATCCTCTTGACGCTACTCAATGATAGCGATTGAGGTATGTATAATTAACATTGTGAACTTCCATAGTGACAGTTCAACTCTACATAAAGTTATATAGGGTAAATAAAAAAAATACTATAGGATTCAAATGATCCCCATGTTCGTTTGAAGTTCTCATGAATATTTTTAACGTATGATCTGGAGATGTGGTTCTGAAACTGTTTTCGCACCCTTCTTGGACTACACAATTAGTGCAGCCATGAAAATTACACTGAACCTTTGTTGAGCTAAAAACATTTCGCGGCACCCTTGTCCAGCTAAAAATAATTTACTGCAATCGTCTTTAGAGCAGTTACATATGTCGAAAAATTATTGCTAAGTAAATGCCGAAATGCACTATGTATTCCGCATTTTTATTTTATTTTTTAATGAATCGTTTATATGATAAAAGGCCTATCGGGACTTACAGGTTTGAGTTTTGGGACTCCACTAAACCATCAAGTTCCTCTTTCTTAATCCTTACAATCCAAAATCCTACGTAAAATATTTAATGTTCCTTACTTTGTCACAAATTTAGTCATTCATCAGGATCTCAATGTTCCATATTTTGCCAGAATCAGATAGCAATCCTTCCATGATAAAGTTCCCACCAGCCCAAAAACCCACTTTTGCCTAACCTGGCTTCTCATTCATTACCTGATAATCCCGAGGCGTCTATAAAAGGCCCTCCAGATCGCTAGAAATGTTATTGGAGTTCTATCAATGGGTAGATTCTTCACATGGCTGTGTACGATCCTCCTCATGCCATTGTATGATTAACATCAAATTTATTAATTATATATATTTTTAATATCAATAAATAAATTTTAAAAATGTATAATTTTTTAAGAAAGTGACATTCACATGCTGCACCCAACTTGGGGCATCCTAGGGTGCTGCAGCTCTCAGTTAGGAAACCACTGATCCATATACAAGGGTTTCTCGAACTGGTTGCCGCAATTAAATGCTAGGTGTGTCGTGACAATAATAGATAATTTTCTTGGATGATTGTTGACCGTATTTGATTGGTAGCAGGAAGAGGGCCTAGGTGGTGGTCAAGGAAAGAACCAAAATAGCAGGTGTGAACCCCGGCAGGTGTATTATGGTAGATACTAAATTTAACAGGATCTTTTAACAATCAGTATTTAATATTCACTTATCTGTGTATGGAATATGATGTAAGGGAGAATGTTCGGATTATGAAAAATTTTGAATTCGTGTTTTTGATGGAAATACACATTTTGAGATCCTCTGAGTCCAAATATGAGTCCATTTTCGCAAAATGGCATGTGTGTATCTGAACAACCTAGCTCAGAACAACGATTTCATTGATCTTTACAATGCTGTAATCAGGGTATTATAAATAAATAAATATATATATATTAGTACCATGGTTGTCCAAGAGAGACTTGCTTCTTAAACTATTCTGAAGGTGATGACAGAACTTCTTCGTTGCCAAATCCGACGCTGAACCTTCAGCGGTGTGTTGTTGGCTGAGTTTGGTTTTTAACTCTGTTTGTGAGTAACTGAATTTCTTTACTGCCAAAGTTGAAATCTCCAATTTTTTCATTTTCACTTCACTTTTAGAATTTCAGAGTAAAAACTTTGTTTTAAACTTGTTTACAAGCCAAACAACTTTAGTGAATGTCCTTTAATACTCAGGAAGGCACTTTTTATGCTCTTTAAACCGCATCCATCATGCGAATTATCGCGATCATCGGCGAAAGCTACGATTTCAAGTTGAAAATGTTTCCTCCGTTCGGAATTCGAAAATTAAATTAAATGAAATTAGAATAAGGGAGATCTTGGATAAGTAATTAGTCAAGGGCAAAGACCTCTTGTCATACGAGAATCGACCAACAATCCGTGGTACGGTAAGGTTTTTATTAAAGCGGGTGCTTCTCAAAGCTACCTAAAGATCAGCTGCCCCATAGCTTACTTGAGAATAATTTCCCAACTACGGATCGTAAATATGCAATCTCTCTTAGTGCCGGTCCACACGAATATACTTTGGACGCACAGAAGCTTTGTCCACCTTGTGATGGAACGACATTGAAGGATTGTTACGGTTTTTTATCAAACTGCCCCGCATATCAACAGAACCGAATCCGATGTATGCCGAAACTCAACAATACTAGAAAAAATCATTCGTCTGAATTTCTGTCAGTACCTTCACGATTGGATCTTAAGCTTCTTTTTTTTATGACACAAAGCCTTAAACGTAGAGCTGGGTACTTATCTTCTCAATAGGATGTATAGTTTCTTTTACGTTATTAAATAGGCAGTGATGTTTTTATTTTTATTTTTAATTTGTACTCTGAGGAATGTAGATAGGCCAGTTTGGGTATATTGTTTGTTTTTCTTAATATAATTGATTATCAACTCATTATTTTTGTAAAATAACAACAGTGATATATTTAATTGTGTAATTTGCAGGCTAGCCCTGTTTGCATAAACAAATAAATAAATTATTAAATTATAAAAAAAAGAAAACAACTCTCTAATGTCACATTGCTAAGCATATTAAACAAAAGTATGCTTAAAAATTAAATGGCTGTGAAATAACTACTTATTCACCATATACCATTTTTATTTTGAAAAAGTAGACTAGTTTAGAGGTATGTCGAAAGTATCCCGACTTATAGTTCCTCTCCAAACTTACTTAGCCTTCTTCAATTTTTATATTGCCAATTCTTTCGATTGAGGTTTGAATTTTCAGCTGTTGTGCCCTAATTCCACAACAATTAACGAGTCAGTCCCATTGACCACAGTTTGAAAATCTGTAAATGGAAAAAAAGAATTATACCAACTATTGTGGATATAGGAATCTGGACTGAAATGATTAACAGTTTAAGCGCCGCACAGCGGCCATTGGTGCGATAAAAAGCCAGACGTCTGGGATGACATAATCTCTCCATACACAGATGACCCTCTTTGTGGCGACGAGTTCGATCCATCTGAAGAAGAGAATTATTCAACTAAAGTGGTCGATGGGAAGGGCGTCAGCGGCGATTTCGAGGAGTTACGTTTTCCATCCAATAAGAGATTTAAATAAAAATAAACATTTTTCTAAAATAAATACAATTATCATTATTACAACATTAAATAATTATAATTACAATTCGCTATAAATTTTTCCACACAATGTTATGGTAATTTCAACTTATATATTACTGACGGGATATTTTTCGTTTCGTCGAAATTTGATACATGTATAACCTCGTCTGCTTTGACAAGATTGCGTATATGAAAAAATATATAGTTTCATGTTTTTTAAAATTTAGTTTCTTTTACCGAAAAATAGGTTCTTTGTCGTCAAAATTGACAAAAACCTGCTTTCATATTTTCCTTGATTGCTACGATAGCTTCACCCAGAATCATCTCTATTGTGATTAGAACAACAAATTTTGAAAAGAATGACGAAGCCTGTGTATAATAACAACGGTGTGTGAATTTTGAGGGAAAGTAGTGAGTTGATAAATCTCTCAGACGTGTTGCACGACTGAATGATGTTCAAAGCGTTCCGGGAGAAAATAAATTTTGGACGTAGAAAAGAGAAGACCTAGTCTGCGTTGTTTTGCATTAGAAACCAAGAAAATGCAAGCGATTAGAAACTAGAGAGCAGCAGCACAAATCAGAGATAACTGGGGGCTCCGATTGCGAGAGGCCTTGACTCTTCCTGAGTTATAGCCTCATCGAATGACGATCTGACGAGTGCCTGAAGAAGAAAACTCTTCAAAGAAAGAAACGATCAATGAGAGAGGAATATTTCTAAGTAGCAGCAGAGATTATGTAGAAAGCCTGGTCCATCTAAGAGATTTTAAGAATAAGAAAAATTAAGATTTTCCTAAAATAAATAGAATTATCAATTATTACAGTATTGCAAAATATTAATTACAGTTTACGAAAAATCTTTCCACAGAATGATTTTATGATAAATATAACTCATATATTATTAGTTTTTATTTCTTTATTATTTATTTTTCTACAAACTTCTATTCTATTTTAAGTATCTCGAACATTATTGAGCCTAAAGAAAAAAATTGTTTTTTCATAGTTTACTTCCGAAAAAATGTCCGTTGTCAAAAAAAATGGCAAATACCTCTACAACTTGCTTAGTTAACTTCGACGACAATGCATCTCGAACGTCGAACGTTGAACTTTGAAGCAAATTTAAGCCATTAAAAAAAAACAAGTAACTGGTTAATTTCACCGTATAAATGGCACTTAGGGTCCAAAACATCTTCAAACATTTTTTTTTTTTTGAAAATTTAAAAATGATCCGGAGATCTGTCGAATTCAATAAATTGGTTTATCACCAACAATCTATTACTCACACCATACCAAGAAATCTGAACTGCCTGAAGAGAAATCTGAAATTTACTGGACCAATAAACATGAAGTAACTAATAAAAAAATCATCCAAACAGTTTACCTTATAGTAGCTATACATTTTTATTTTTTATTAATGAGATGTAGATAGTTGACCGTAGATTAATGCTTGAAGAAGTTTATCGGGGGGTGCGGTCAGCAAAGAACAACATAAATAAACAAAACAATATTTATT
>NW_027107231.1:10479-13509 GCF_000696795.3 Halyomorpha halys
CAATATTTTATATAATTCTAAATTTGTTTGTATACTATTCCTTTTCAATTGTATGTTACTCTAAATGTTGTTGTTATCTCTTCTGTTCTATAGCCCTGATGAAGACCTGAAACGAAGATCAAAACGTAGGCATAAAATAAATAAATATTGTTTTGTTTATTTATGTTGTTCTTTGCTGACCGCACCCCCCGATAAACTTCTTCAAATTTTTATTTTTTATTATTTTTACTAAAAAATATGAATATCTCTGTCCTATTCAATGCTTTAATTTGATAAAGCGTATGTTTAGGTTGGAATGCATAAGTTATAAATATTTGATTTGCTAGGAATGATTATGAAAAATATTGTACTATAATAAGTGTTTTAGATATTTTGAGCTTTAATAAATATTTTAGGATTTAATTTTTCCTTTTTTTTCCCATATTTAAAACATTACAAGGACAGTTGTACCGGTTTTAATTTTTTTAATTATCTCTCTCACCTCATTTATGTCAGATTCTGTCTATTATAAACAAACCGAGAATAAAAAAATAAATTAAACAAAGCGTTATTAATTGTTATTAGATATAAAATCTGAAATAAAATAGTGACAAACACTCCCCATAACAATGATAGGGAATAAAAACAAAGCACCGTTAAAGACATGTTCATGAATTGGAAGTCACGAAGTTTTTCATTCTATTCACAATGACTTTATGATCACAGCAGTTACTTAAGGTAAAATGTAATAATAATAAAATAAAATTAACTCTTAAATGAGAAAGTCAAAGGTCACAATCTCTTGTCAGGCTGAGGTAATAGCAATGTCCCGCTCCCCTCAAAATATTTAAAATTTCCAGTGAAACATTTGAAATGCTTACCAACATGCTGTTAGAAGGGTATTAACAAAATTTAAAACAACAGCAGTAGAAATGCAAAAAAAAAAAATGAACTTTTTAATAATTATTTATATTAAAAACGCGAATACAGGCTTTTTCAATTTTTTTTTTTAAATCCAACTTCACAGCGGAAAGAGCTGTGATTACTGTTCGTATATTGGTTCAAAGATTCAACCTATGAAATTTCTCCTCCTAATATTAAAACACCAAAGTAATTTAATCGAAAACTTAGTTTTGTCTTGTTACGACTGCCAGAATCTAATTTAAAAAAAATTAAAAGATGTACCAAGAAAGAGATGTTCTTGGAATTAGTCTATTAATAAACGATTATTTGGGATGAAAGTTCTGATACAAGTCATTGTCGTTGTCACATGAATGTAATAAACGCGAGATCTAAGACTAATAATAAACTGTCCAAATAGGACAAAATTAAAAATGGCGAAAGCAATGGAATATGACAGAGACAGGTGCAATGACCTTGATCTCAGTTCCCTCCTCCCTCTTTTCATTCATGACAGATCACTGTCTTTTACTTTTGCTCTAGTTTCCACTAAACGATGGAATAATGACTAATAACAGGATCTTCGATCAATCACATCTTATCATTACGAAAAGATTCAGATTCATAAACTATGAACTACGTTTTTTACATCCGACGAACGCACAGTGGAGACATACTTAACGCAACCGACAAACTCACCGTTTGTTCATGGCCAAACGGAGCGAAAAACGCCCAGCGTGGACACAACATCAAACATGGTAAAAACGCATAGTGTGGACGTAGTTTAACGCATGGACAAAACGACATGGTTATACTGAGCGTCAGAATATGTTTGAGGTATGCGTTAGTGCAACGGTTCCAAAACTTTTTATCGCTACGGGACCTTTTTTGGGCTAAAAACATTTCACGGCACTCTTGTCGGATAAAAAATGTTGTCATAATTACTCTTAGAACGGTTGGCTACGCAGGAAAATAAGAAAAAACAGTGCAAAGTAAATGCTGGAATGAACTGTATATGTATATATGCACTGTGTTGAATTCATACATTGAGTATCTCCCTGTATATATGGACTTCATATATTCATGTTGTGAAAAATTAGGGAGTTAAAATCCCTTATAGTTGAAGAGATAGGGATTCTCAAAAGAACAATAAATATTGTCAGTGCTTAAATATTGTCATTAAAATCCTTTTAAAGGATTTTAAAAAAAGTCTTGGCAACGAACATGAGCAGTTTGCTGACTGCTGCTATTAACAACAAAAATAGGAAGCTCTTAACTGAAATTTCATAAACATTTAAGTCTAATGTCTTTACTTATTTTTAATGATTACTAACTGCAATGGAGAGCATTTTTTTCGATAATAAAGCTTGTAAAGCAGATGATGGACAAGATCGTCTAACTAATCCCAACAAATGAATATGTAATTTAATCGAAAAATTGATTTGTCTAGTGCTATCTCTAAATTTGATCAAATTAAAACAAGAAAAGTTTATAAAAGTTTTATTTTCTTATCATAAAATGCCTGGATCCTTCAGCTAACATTACCATAGACGAAGAGTAGGCTCAACCCGCCTCTGTTAAAAGATAGACATGAGTCATTAAAATCACTGAGTCCAAATTCACGGAGTCAAGCCAGTCTCTTTATTTTATCTTTCTTCTCGCTTCCATATCCCCCTTTTCTCTTTAATTCTTTCCTTTACTTTTTCTTTCATACGCTTTTACTTCTGCTCATCACGCCTTACTATTTTCGATATTACTACCCTCTTTTGGATTATATAACATAATAAATCACTTCTTTATTTTGTTAACATTACCGTTATACTATCTTCATGTGGCTCATTATATCAGGCATATGTTTTACTTTCTCACAATACTCATTATGTTAATTTTTCATTATTTATATAGAAAATTGTTCGATTTTTTATTCTTTTTAAATGGTTATAATCTTTTTGTATAGTCTTACTTTTGAAATATTATTTTATTTTATTAGTACTATTGTTTTTTTAAACTTATTTATCCATTCAAGTGTTTCCTGTAACCGGTTTTTTTTATTATATTTTCCTTTTAATCTATGTGTTAGTCTTATTCTCGTAAAATGTATCTGTTTGTTTGTTTTTGGTAAACTGATCTACTGCTGTGACTATGAATGAT
>NW_027107231.1:13559-40656 GCF_000696795.3 Halyomorpha halys
TGTATCTGTTTGTTTGTTTTTGGTAAACTGATCTACTGCTGTGACTATGAATGATGGTCTGATCTCACATTACCGTCTAATATTGAATTTGTTTAGCGGGTCACTCAAGAGAATCTAGGAGGGTGAATTCCGGAGAGCGAATTTGTTGATCGGGTGAATTAAAAAATTGTGAAAGGGTGAAATTGGAGGAGCAGAAATGAGAAAGAAAAATAGGAATGAATTGGAACATTTGCATTTGTTTTACAGACCGAAATTGATTGTAAAAGGAAACTGTAGGGGAAAAAAAAATTGTTTATTATATCTTATTATTGTATCTCTTTTTTTCTGATTATACCATGTATGTGTAATTTATATATGTCTGATTAGGGATTGATAAGTATGCTGTGTGAGATAGCAACCTGATGTATTTAGGCAGCATAGATAAATAAAGTATTTCTCTCTCTCTTCTTTTAGTATCATTTCATATCTTCTTAATTCCTTGTTATACTGTTACTTTGTTTTAATTTTTTTTATTATCTTATAGTTGCTATCTCATTTTTTCTGTCTTTCTCTGACGAAGGTCTAAAATTTCGGCCAGAAACGTCAGAACTAATAAAATTAGTTTTACTTATTTATGTTTATTTACTTATAAATTATGAAATCTACGATCTACAATAAGCACTTCTTTATATTTTTTATATAGTTCTACTTTATTTCCTTTATGTGCTATCAATATAATCATCCAAAGTTTCAATCATATAACGTAATCATCTTACAGTTTACGTTACTTTAAATAATATAACCATTATAATCCTTGGAAAATAAATTGATATAAATTAAATCAAGCTTTTAGCCTATAGATTCATTTTTGAAAATGAACAATAGTTTTGACGACGGTATTTTGTTTTTTAAAACAATTATTAATTCTTATCACTAGCCATTTTTGGAAACTAAATAATTTTGTATTACTGACTCACTCGGCCGAAAATATATGTAGGTAATTTTTTTTTAACTTAAAAAAAAAAGATTTTTATAAAAAACGAATATTATTGATGTAGAATCCGACTTTCGTTATTTTAATTAAATGTCGTATTGGGTTTCAGAAAGTGTTTTTTATTTTTATTTATTGTTGAGAATGACCTTTTGTGGAATGGCCTATAAGGCTTAAGGAATAAAATTATATTAACATGGATTATTCATTTTGTTTTTTAATTTGAAGACCTTTAGATATTTAAAAAATGTATATTGGTATATAGAGAGCACCAGAGCAATTAAAATTACAAAAATATAATTAATACAAATTTTAAAAAAATAGGTACACACACAGATACATATTCATTGATTTACATTTCTTTGTCTCTAATTACATCTTAGAGACAAAGAAATGTGAAAACAAAGCTGGGTGATGAGCCATTATGCGTGTTGCATAATACGTAATTATACACTGAGGGGAGGCTACATCGAGAGCTGACAAATACTTATTAAGTTTTCATAAACTTTTATTGACTATAAGCACAACATATTAACTGCTAATCTAATAATTAATTATGGTAATTTAAAGATATCTCGATGCTCAATATTATTAAATAAATAAACTACTTACCATTACTGAATTGGAACAACATGCTTCTTATTCAACAGAACTTCCAATGCCTGAAACAAACAATTTTCAGTTATTGTAATTTTTCTTAACTTATTATGCTATGTGATAATATAATTTAATAGTATATCCTGTTTGGGAGTAGGTATAACCTACTGAAATTATATCTAATCGGGCAGTCAATGGAAATAAATGACGCCAAGTATACTAGGTTCGCACCGTCTCTAGACACGAGTTTATAGATATGGTTGGTCGTGTTGACGTTATTGCAATTTTGTGATAAAATTCGAATTTAAGAGTTGTTAAATATATAAAAAAAGGAATCTTAGCTTTGTTTCTATCTATAAAATAGTTTGCCTCACTTTATTAGGTCGTTCAGTCTAAATTGTTTCAACTTGGATAGAATTAGATATATCTAATCTTTGATTTCAATGAATATTCGTATTGAAGGGTTTCTAAGGATTCTAAAAACGAATCTTACTTAATTTTTCATAAAAAAAAAAAAAAAAAAATATTTTGGTCATAAAAAAGTAGAAACATCTAAAAAATTAAGAGAGAGAGAAATACTTTATTTATCTATGCTGCCTAAATACATTAGGTTGCTATCTCACACAGCATACTTATCAATCCGTAATCGGACATATATAAATTATACATACATGGTATAATCAGAAAAAAAAGAGATACAATAATAAGATATAATAAACAATTTTTTCCCCCCCTACAGTTTCCTTTTACAATCCATTTCAGTCTGTACAACAAATACAAATGTTTCATTCATTCCTATTTTTCTTTCTCTTTAGATGGGACAAAGGCAATTAACCGGAATTTTTAAGAATTTTAAAAGAAAAAATGAAAACAAAGTAAAGGTATCCTTGAAAATGACCCAAGTGGTCGAAACGTTGGAAGTTTTAAAAAGAATAAAGTTGAGAAAAAGGTTCAAAATTGTATTTAAATAAACTAAACCACTCTCAAACAAATATATTAATAAAAATTAATCTATTGTTTTCTTTATTACTGAACCTAAAATAAGGATTTCATATTACCCGACTATTTTTGAAATAATGTTCAATATATTCATTTTTTTTTTAATTTTATTTTATATTGCACACCTGGTGTGCAATCCGTCCCTCGTAATAAAAACATTCAGAGCAGCTAACTGAACACACGGCGTGCAATCATATTATTTGTACAAATAATTAAGGATTAATTATTAATAAAAAGGATTTACAAAGCGACTGATTTCTATTTCAAATATGTTTTTTTTAATCAAAAATGGGCAATATAAAGCAAACAAAATTTACGGATTCAGAGTATGGTCTCCAAAAATATGTGGTGTCTGGAATGGGTTTAAGATATTCATTAAAAAAAATCAGATTTACCAACTGTGCGTGTTGAATAGACTTTCTTGAAAATATTATATTGATTATAGGAATGAGCATGATATCGATTATATTTCGAATGAATTAAAGAGAAAAATGAAGCATATCTAATGCTAGAGTTCTCGTATGGCTAAATCAGCATAATAAAAATATTACCTTGAAAAAAATACTTTTAAGCTATACTTAATTTTTAAATTAATTTTACCATAATTTTTAATTACAACATTACATCGATATTAAAAACAAACATCTATTTTATCATAACTAAAATGTCGATTGAATTAGAAATACTCAATTATGAACAGCGTTAATCAGAATAAGTGCAATATATTTTATATATATTTTCTTAACCTGCATCATTACTGATTATATATTCAACCCAATTTACATTATATTTAAATGTATGGCTTTAAATGGGTATCCAGGTTAAGAATGTCAACTGCTAACTTAAAGGTTTCTTGTGACGGTTGTAAGACTTCTTGTTCCAACCAAACTTCCATTTACTTACATATGAGGCATCTCATAACTATTATTATATTTAAAAAATGATTTATATTTATCATAGTTGTTTTCTGATCAACCGATTAGAAGTTTATTAATAAGAAGCCATTTCGGGCTATGATAGTTTTCTAGATAAGTAATTTTCCCTGGGTCCCCATCAAATAGTAAATTCACTTCTAAAACCCGACCTCGAACATTTTTATACAACAAAACATAACGTAAGGATATTACATATTTATTATATTATATAATATAAAATTTCAATATTGATACCAGACATCAATGATTTGAATCATATGTTTTTGTGTGATCCTTTTCCTCTAACTTATTTTTCCGTCTTTTACTAAATATTTTTTTATTTTCCTTATATCTATTATTCTATTTGATATTACTCCACCTGTTTATTTTAAGTCTAATATTTATTACTGTATTTTTTTATTTTTATTTATACTTATTTCTTTACATCTATTCATGTCCTTAATTTTCGGTCTCTTAGTGCGTACAATTTTTTTTAAATTCTCATATCGAACTTTCTATTTTTAGATATTATTACATCTCCTGATCATTTTAAACCTAATAAATTCTGTTTTTTTTTAATATATATATACACTTATAGTTGTACATCTTATTTTTATTTCTTGTTGGTCATTTTTATATAATTTCTCACTTATATTTACATCATTTTTAAACCCACCTTAGTTTATTTAATTGTCATTTTATTCTCTTACATTGTGAATTTTTTTTAAGTTGTTTTATATCTTTTTTTAGCCCTGATGAAACCCTGCAAACTGCAGCGAAACGTCAGAAAATAAATAGTTGAAAATTATTTTTGTTCGTTTTTTGGGTACATCCCCATCTTGATATTTTATGACAATTTTTCTCCTTAAAAAAATAATGCCAAATAATTAATTAATTAAATAATGCAAATGTATGACAAAATTACTAGAAAGGGTTTTTGAACGGTATCACTGTACGACTTTCATAATAATAAACTTGTTTTTCATAAAAACATTAATTTTTATGCCCATATTAAATATTATATTTATTTTGAATATAACACTGTAAATAGCGGATAGTTTGAATTCCACTTCACTTTTCTTTTTTTTTTACAAAAAAAAGGACTTAGATCTCATCTTATTTTTTAATAGTCTTCAATTGAATTAATCCGGAGACTGTTTTTCTAAATCTGTAGTCCTAGTAGGAAGCTGATAAAGAAAATAATTCACGAATAATTCATGATTTCACGAAAAACAAAACTTTGCCTTATTTAGCCCCTTGGAACCCCTTTAAAATGGTTTTAACAAAGACGAATTCTGCTTTTTGCTGTTTTAAAAATAAATTTTGTCTAGTTTCTATGTTTAATTTAAGATTGCATAACATAAATATCAGTATTAAGCGTTTTTATAATTTTACTTCAATAGGTCACCTTAAAAAAGATTTTTAAGGTTTACAGATTGACTTAAAATAATAAAAATACTTAAAACAGCTCGTAATGAACTTATTGTTAAAATAACTAGGAATTTTTTTAAATAGTTTATTACACTATTTCCATAATAATAAACTTGTTTTTTATAAAAACATTTTTTTAAGAAAGTTTCTTTTGTTATATCCTTATTAAATATTTTATTTTATATACTTTTTATAAATAAGAAGTGTATTTAGATCGCCGATACTTTAAGGAAATAGAATCTTATTCTGTACGAGACCTCAACTGAATTAATATGGACTTAAAAAACTTGTTTCTCTGCATCTGCAGTCCAGTAGGAGGCTGATAAAAAAAAAAAAAAAAACCGAATTATTCATGATTTCACGAAAAACCAAATTGCCTAATTTAGCCGCTCGAAAAGATTTTAACAAAAGGAAATTCTACTTGTTTAAAAAAAAAAAAAACTGTTGAAAATACTTATTTTAGATTTGCCTAACTTACATAGTTTTTAAAGTTATTTCTTCTTATTTAAACAAAAAATTTACTTGCTTAATAAAACTCAAAATATCAATTTCTTCCTTCTCTGTAGAGAATGGGACTAAACTGTATATACATTTTTTGTGAGATATATTTTCAATCCCTTATTTCAATATTGCTAAAGACTTGACATAATGCATATGGAGACTAAAATATAATACTTCAAACTAGATAATTTGTATCAAAATATTTTTTTAAAGAATAAATTTTAACTATGGGTTTTTAATTATGGGTTTACATTTGCTCTGCAGATTGGTCTCAGAACTTAATTAGGCATCTAATAGAATAAACAGCGTGTAGGAACCTCAATTAAATTTTTGTAAAATAATTGAATGTGATGTTAAAAACTAATATTTGATAGAAATAAGGGGGGGAGGACAATATTTTCAAATAAGAAATGAGCAGTTAATAGGGTGTAAATAAAGCCTTCATGTTTTTCAAACTCTAATTATCAAATGGACTAACTCAACAAAAAAAAAATTAACTATATTGATCAAAACATCGTGGCTGTATGCTCCTCAGCTAATATCTCTGAGCTGAGCATAATTGATGAATATTATTTACATTTTTTAAAGAACTAAGTAAAATTTAGTAGGCCGAACCTTTCATTTCTTGGAAACAAGACTCATTGTTTAATCCATTGTTTGAAGGATGGAATGATGTACCAAAGAATAATTATGGAGTTCATAGAGTATAAAGAAGAAGAGCAAAATAAAAATAATAGAAAACGACATTACTTTCATCTTTTTACCGCCACCGAGCGCTGCAAGCGAATCGGTGCGCCAAGGAAATGCGTATTAACCATCCCTGATTCGGTTTAAAATATAAATATATATACTAACAAATTTGTACGAGGAGAAGATGGTTGTGGGTGCGGTAAAAATGAAACACAAATAAGTTGATGTAACTTATTTAATTGTGCCTTTTAATTGCCCCCAACCACCTTCTCGTACAAGTCATCCACGGTCAACTATCTCTCATAATTACTAATAAATTTAAATGCTTATTTAATTTTGTTAAGTAATTATTACTTAAAATATTTGATGTCACCTTCTGTAGTAAAATTATTTGTTGAAAACATTGGAGGACTGTGTCCATTGGTACAATCGTCACAGTCATAATTGGTTAATCAGGAATGTTGTGCTATAAGATAATTTTTTTCTACTTCAATTTCTTAATATTTAAATTAAAACTAGAGTTGGGAATGTTCAGTGTGATTTGGGATTAGTTAAACATATACTTAAAAAAGTTATTTCATTTAAAAGAAACAAATTTTATACGCTAGTACAACTGTATCCCTTTAAATGTTTTTTAAAAAAAATTATTTCTAGGAATTCATCCAAATTCAATTCTATTATTGTAAAAATGATGATTACAAAAAACAAAGCCAGAACAATAGCTAGAAAATTTATGGGTGGAAGAGAGGACTTGGGCTGGATGCTTCCACACCGAGTTGTTGAAGGGCACAGAAATGTTGGCCCAAAGATGAGGTCGTGTGATAACAAATATAATCCAGTTCCTGGACTTCCCATTGGCTTAACTATTTCTTGTTCCCACTGGTCTCCTACAAAAACCCTTCCTCACTCTTTCTCTGTTGCTCTCATATCTACTTATGAGTGTACTATTGCAGACCTTGCCTGTTCATGGATGTCGTTGCAAGTGGGAAGGAAGGTGTCATTTCTCAAATATGCTTTTTATTTAATTGGAGTGTAAGGGTCTTATGTTCTCCAACTTGCAGGAAAGGCGGGTTATCCTATAGTTTACCAACTTATTCTAGCCAGAACGGGAAGGTAGAGATTTATTTCGAGAGTCCACCACGAATAATTTGAAATCCCGAAAAGTTGGGAAATTATAGATTTGAAACTCTCCTTCAAACTGTGGAAAAACACTATAGAATATTGGAAAATGTTTAAATTTAAATAAGTTGTTGCAGTAGATTCCTGATTTTTAATGAAGTCTTTGAAGTGTCGGAGCTGTGAGGATTTGTGTATGAACAATTATGGCAACATGCTTCAGATTCGTCTGAACATTACTCTTCAGATTCGTATTTCTGAGTTCTTGAGCAATAATTTCCAAACTGGGTGCCACGGCAAGCGTATGCCACTTTCTCAAAATATTTTTAAAAAAAGAAAAGAAAAAAATATTGCAAATATAAAGTGCAATCCAGCATTTAATTTTAACTGTCTTTCACTAATTTCCTCTGAGGTACCACGAAATATTTTTAGCTCAAGAAGAATAACGCGGCAAAAAAAAGTTTGAGGGCCGCTGTTCCAGAGGATAGGAAAATGTATGTCGCTAGTATCTTCGAGAGCAGATTTGGTAAGAGGGGAAGTAAGTGGACGCTGTGTAATAAGTAATTATATGAGCACTCTTTTTTTATA
Source organism: Halyomorpha halys (assembly GCF_000696795.3). Classification (NCBI taxonomy): domain Eukaryota; kingdom Metazoa; phylum Arthropoda; class Insecta; order Hemiptera; family Pentatomidae; genus Halyomorpha; species Halyomorpha halys. The sequence continues at coordinate 21,366 of NW_027107231.1, forward strand.
TAGTTATTTTTTTTCAAATTGGCCTGGTAGGCCTTAAATGGATAATTAACAATGACATTTGATTTTAAGAATTGATAATGTAAGGATTTAGCCTCGACCAAAAAATACACCCCTAACGATTAGTAATTTTATAATTATTGAATAATTTTAATTAAAAAATATTATATCTAAAAAAATAATAATAAATATGTAGTTGAAGAATGAAAAAAAGAAAAAAAAAAGCTAATACTTATAGAATTAATAAAATAAATAACTAATAAAGAATCATTTGAGTAATATCCAATATAATTTAAGGAATATTAATATGAAATATACTTAGTTTTAATCGGTATAAAGAATTAATTCTTTGAACCTAAAAGAATAATTTGTTGAGATAATAACTATAAGTTTTACATAGGCACTAATAATACCAGTATCCAGCATGTCTTAGTATAATTTACCGTTAATATTATTAATAATAATAACAATAACAATAATGTGAACCCTTACAATCCATAAAGGGTTCAGTACTTTATGAGGAAAAACTGTTTTTAGAACAAAGGTTATACAAGGAGGTAATTTTCTCAAGATCATGCTCCACCGTCAAATTTTTCTCCAATAAGAGTACCCACTTTATTATTATTTTTTTTTTTTTTAACATGCTATGGATAAATAAATAAATTATAAAACCACATCTCTAGTACCTGGGTCAACTTCATTAAATAATTTCGTGAATGCTAATTCTCTCATTGGTAGATTAATATTTTTTACAGACCTGTTATTCGGATCTGATGATTTCTAGATCAAGCGGGGAATAGTTTCGTCCCAAAGATTGAATATAAAAGAAGAGGAGGGCAAGGCATTGCTAACCTTGCTATTGGCCATGGCCAAGTACAATGAAAAATTGGTTCGCAATGCCTCGTCTGGTCTTTTATAAATGCCCTCCTACGGATTATAACGGAACTCAAATTTGTAACCTAACAGTGCCTCAAATCCAGCATCATCCAGATCCTTGTCAAAATAGCTATCAGTCGTTGAAACAAATAACAACAATTTTCATTACTCTTTCAGCGAAACTCAGGTCCATAAGTAATGTTACATGTCGGTTTCGGTATATATGTATAAAAGAAAACTAATTCATAGTATATTTTGAACTATTGGTCATTTTAAGAAGTTAAAGCCCGAAGTTGTTATTAAATAGCAATAAGCAAACATTCGCACTTCTCGATTTAACTAACTTAAGATACTGCATATAACATTCCAAAACAAGGTCCTAAGAATAGATGATTGGTTTATAAGAAATAGGCAATTACATCACGAACTATAATTGGAATCAATAGATGAATTCATAAAAAAACTTGTTTACAAAATTCCATTCCCAGTTACCAGCATTTATAGGCGCTGTGGTTTACAACGTAAATAATCCAACTTTATCTGGAAGACTAAAGCCCAGACAGATCCAAGGTATTCTTATATGAACTGTCTTTATCAAAGAATTTTATAAGGACTCGAGTCCAAATCTGGCTATGGCAGATACTAATTTTCTGTTTCACTGTAGCCGTGAGTCTACCCTGTGGGTTTGGGAGCCCTCTGGGGGCTATTAACAGTACTTCCTTATAGTACAAGAGTCGGGAAGAAAAAAAGGCAGTTATCTCACCCCAATTTTTGAGTACTTTAATGAAAACTATGTATAATTACTAGTCAAAATTGATGAGTATGCCAAGTATAGGTAGGGGGAATAAAAAATGGCGGCTGATTCAAAACCTTAAAAAAACATTAATTTTTCATTCGTTACTCGATATCTTAAAAGCTACCAGCAGCACTAGAAAATCTAAAAGAACATTATTTAAAGAAGAGTAAATTTGCTAAAATATTAACCCTAATAGAGCTATTTACATCCAATAGTTCTCGAGATATAGGCTTTTAAAAAGCAACATTTCATAAAAATGTACTGAAATATCAATAGTTATTTAATTAATTTTGAGAAATCTATATCTCAGAAACCATTGGACGTACAGATGTCTGTCTGCACTCAAATTAAAGCTAGTTAAATTTACTATAACATAGTTAATAATGTTTATCTTTGTAGGAGTAGTACTTATTATGATATTTGACGAAATAAACTCAGAAAATGTTAATTTCTAGTGGTTCGTATAAAATTTTCAAATTTTTGAAAAAATAAATCTCTAGACTCATAAGACGTACATATGTCTGCCAACACTCAAAATAAATGAAATTTAACTTACTATAAAAGTTTCATACAACTTTTTTATGAAACGTTGCTTTTTAAAAAGCTATATCTCGAACTATTAAACGTAAATAGCTCTATTAAGGTTTACATTTTAGCAAATTTACTCTACTTTAAATGATGCTCTCTTAAATTTTCTATTGTTGTTGGTAGTTGTAAAGATATAGAGCTCCGAATAAAAAATTAATTATTTAAGTTTTGAAACAGCCGCCATTTTTTATTCCCCTTACCTATATTATTATTATTTTTTAGATATATTACCTTGATTACTTTTTAATAATTTATTAAAATTATTAAAATTATTAAATAATTATAACAATGTTAATCGTTAGGGGTGTCGTTTTTTCACGAGGCTAAACTCGACATTCTGATATATCTTTATTTTAATCTTTGTCTGCATGTGTTGGAGTGTTTTTTAAAAATAGAAATAAATTGTAAATGGGGACGACCGTGTTGGGTTTTAAGTATGTATATATTTTATTATTATATTTAAAATGTTTATTCAATTTTTATAATTATAACGAAAATTTACTTTTATGTGTGATGGAAAAAAAAAGAGAAAATTTGTAGAATTGAAATAATGGAAATATTAAACAAATTTAAACAACGATAAAAAGCTAGAAAAAAAATTAAAATCTGTAAGGGAAGAAATAATAAATAATAAAAAGGAAAAAATAAATCATATATAACTTTAATACATAATGCAGAAATTTTTATAACGTGACAATTTAAAAAAAATTAGGCGTGACTATTTATATTAATAGAATTTTAACAAATTGTGCTTCGCTAATTATAGTATAATGTGTAAAAAACAACCCAATGCAGTTGGCCAATACAACATTTTTAATAAAGTGTTTTTCTCTCTCCTTGTATTTATTTATTTTTTTATTGTTATCACTAATAATTGTTTTATAATTAATTTTTTTCTTTTTTTATCTCAAATTATTTTTCCATTGTAACGGTCATTAATTTTATTAATTCTAAAAATGCTAATTGTTTCTTTGTTTCAATCTTACATTATGTTACTATTATTATTATTATTTAAAATTTTGAAATATAATAATCAGAAAATTGAAAATAGATAGGGTATGTATTTTTTTTTTTAAATTTCGACAAATTGGGCAGATTACGATCTCGGACCAGATAAAATAAATTGAAGTGTACTTTTAAGAATAGTGGAAACGAATAGTATTCTACTATAGACCAGTGTCATCTATACACTAAGAACCTCGCGATTTGTGGAGCCCCCTAACTCAAATGTTTAGCATTAAATGATCTTTATTTACAACCATTAAATATTATAATACACGTTTACTAAGCTAACAGTATGCAGAATCGTGTTCTATTAAAAGTTGCGGCACACTTTAAAAAATGAAAAACGCTTAAGTAGGCGCTCTGGTCCATTTACTCCTGTCATCCATAAATTTATACGAATCAAGTACTAACTGTAAAGCAAGATTGCTTCAGGAAACATTGGGCAGTTTATCACTGATATGGATAGAAACTAATGTACTTACAAAAATAGATATTTAGGAAGTAAGTCATGATTTAGCTAACAAAAATCAAGACAAGTGCATTTTTTTAAAAATGTTTATTACTTTTAAAAATAAATCAATGATTCTGATTATTGATTTCTTTATGAGCTAAAGTTGTTCGGAAAATAATTTAAAAGGCTCCCTTTCTTATCCAGAGGGCCACTATATCGCAAATGCCTGGGCACCCACTTGGTGTTGGTACCAAGCAGGACCGTAATAGCAAATTTATTGAACAAAAAATAACACGCGATAAGATCTAAGTTTATTTTCCCCCTTCTTGAATAAATTAGATAGATCGATTTCCCTAATATTCTCCGTTCCAAGATTAAAATTACTTTATAAAGAATAAACAAATTTGATAATGTTTTTTATAAGGAGGGGGGGAGGAATAAAATGTATATCTGTATAAAATTTTTTTTTTTTTTAAATAGTTATTTATTGCTATTTGCAACTGTACATTATTAAACATTTAGTAAATCTGATCTAAGTTAAATTGGAGTGTTACAGGCGTGTAGAGAAACTACCCATTGGTAGCACTCTAATGACATTTTACATTAGCTTATCTCGTAGCCATCTTCTTTTCAGGCGCCTCGGAGGATTGTCAGGAATGGAAGAGGATGCAAGATTAGAAACTAGGGGGTTTGAGCGGTTAGAGAGTTTATAATGGAAGGAGTGATATCTGGTTCGGGCTAGGTCGGTTACGTAGGGAACATTCAGGTCTTTATGTATGATTTTATTTGTGACAAAGTAAGGAGCATTGAGGATTTTACGAAGGATTTTGGATTGTAAGTATAAAACTGGGCTTGGTTTTATGTACTTATTAGCACACTACGTTACGAGAGACATTCCGAGAATGCTTTGCTTTGTTCATCATTTCTATTTATAGGCGGGTACAGATAGAAGTAACCCTTTCATGCTATTTGTGAGGATTTGTAGCTAACAAATGTTAACTTGAAAGTTTTGTTACTTTTTATGTTTTCCTCAAACACCTATGGACCTGTCGATACATATAAAATGAAAAGATTATTAAAGACCTTAATGATAAATTAAATTTTAAAAAATGGATCGAGACAAAAATATAATATGATACTAAGCTAGAACTTATGGTAGGTATCTCAATTGTCTAGTGAAATATTTTGGCGAGTAAAATATTAAGTCGTCGCTAAAATTTAAACTTTTTTCTTTTTAGGAGCACGTGCTGTTCAATTTGCTCACAGCAGTGAAAATGTTAGTACTTGAAAATGAAAGGTACTTATTACAGTCTCTCTATATTTAATAAAAAAATGTTTAAATAGATTAAATCCAATCTTAAAAAATCTTCAAATATGCAATACTAATTAAATTAATGCTTCAGGGACCAAGCTTAGATTTTAAATGTTTATTGGAAATAATTCAGTATCAGTCGATGGGCTCTCTAGAATGCTTCTGTACGAACCCGCAACAAAAGTCATTTCTGAAGTGGTTTCCAACCTATGGCGATTGTTGAGGTTGCAACTTTTACCTAAATACCGTTTTCGGAAGCAAAAGTCTAATCAGCGTCAAAAGAGATGTATTAGCAAAACTTTTACGCGTAATCTATGAACGAATGTTTGAAATCCATCCATACATTTCTTTATTCATTCATCCCGCCTTACCCTGCCCTGTGGACAATGCAGGCAGTTGCAGTTTGATTAACTGGTTGCAAAATTTAACAATTTTGTTTTAGTTTTTTTTTTCTCATTGGTTCTCTTCCCGTCCTTCTGCTTCTCCTCTGCCTCGGGGCCTTCCAGAAACCAGTCCTCTTCGCCCCAGGTTGAAGTGGGCAGGGCCGACTAAACTTTTCATATTTTGTAATATGAAACATTAACCCTCTCCTTCCCCACCCCGCCTCATATCGTTTAACAAGAATAAATTCCTTTCCCAAGCGTAAACTTTAAATTTCAAAATTGGCGCCTAACGGTTATGATACAGGACTTCTCATTACTCTATAACTGCGGAGATGAGAAATACATTCATCAAAAATGTATCGAATTACATTTGATTAACGATTGTATTTTCTTACTTTTGCTCTAGAACAAAAATAAAGCCCATGATTCGCTTTTTGCGTTCGGAGCCGAGTGCTAGTAAGGCAAGGTGAGAAAAAACGAGAGAAGTACAGATGAAAATTTTTTTTTTTTAAATACAATATATTTCGTCAATTCCTACCCCCAACATATTTTCTTATAATCCGCTCCTACCTCACTGATAGAACCTTTAAAGTAAATCATAACCTAGCCTACTCATCTCTCTTTTCTCAGTCCGCCGGTGTTCCTCAAGGTAGTATCTTAGGTCCCATTCTTTATACGGTTTATACAGCTGACATCCCAACCCACCCTAACACAGTCCTAACAACATACGCTGATGACACATGTATACTTTATGTAAACAACGACCCAACTAATGCATCACAAACACTACAGGAACACATAACATCTATTGAAGAATGGTGTAAAAACTGGAGAATCAAAATAAATCCTGACAAATCCCACGAGATCACATTTACTCTCCGTCGTAAACCTCTCCCCTCCTACCCTACAGTATCCTTTCTAAATACACCACTAATGCCTGTTGAACAGATTCGATACTTAGGACTCCATCTTGACAAGAGACTTGGAATCCACACACAAGACTGAAACGACAAGAAACTGCTCGTAAATTCCGATTGCTACAACACTTACTTGACAAACGCTCTAAACTTCCCATTCACTGCAAAAAATTAGTATACACTACAATAATCAGACCAATTTGGACATATGGAATTGAGCTCTGGGGCTCCACCAAACCATCAAATTCTTCCCGCATCCAATCGTTACAATCCAAAATCCTACGTAAAATCCTTGATGCTCCTTATTACGTCACAAATAAACTCATTCACAAAGACCTTAACATCCCATTCGTTGCAGATTTGACCCAAAACAGATATTCCAAACTCCTTAACCATCCTAACCCATTAATTCTTAATCTTTCATCCTTAACAATCCCTGATAATCCTCCGAGGCGTCTGAAAAGAAGATGGCCACGGGACCTTCTAATTTAAATTAATGTTTGAAGTACCACCAATGGGTGGTTCCTTCCCAAGATTTTCAAGTGTATATGAAACATACTACATATTTACCTATTGTATTATTTTGTAAAGTTGTAAATTACATTAAATAAATAATTTTTAAAAAAATACAAAATGTAAAAACTCAGGACTTTAAAAGAAATTAAGAAAATTTAAAAACTTATTTAGAAACTCATCTGTGATAGAAGATAAGATTTTGGCCTTGGGATAGTAGAACAAGAAACGATAATTCAATCTTGTGACAGAGCATTAAAGATGTTTCGACAAAAATAAACGTCTGCCAAGTCTATAGGTCAGTTCTATGACCTATTCATTTTGCCAAGTATAGCCTCCTCACCATGTCTAATGCTGAAATTTTTTCCCTATTCACAGTATACTCTATAATCTTTTTAGTTATATATTAATGACATAATGTACAGATGTATTGTATTAATGTAGGTAAATTAATTAAATATGAGACCGGTTGTGTTAGGAGGTGATTTGGTCCAAATCACACTTGACCGCCATATTTTTGCCTAATAAAAGATACTCACTTAATGAGGCTGCGTGAACCTCGGAGGGCTCCTGAGCCCACGGGGTTTACTCACGGCTGTGAAACATAAATAATTATCTATCTTACAAATCCCGAATCCTCAACAAAGGCGCGTAATAATAAGTTTCATTGTCGAAGACCAAGTTAATGCAATTTTTAAGTATATGGTTGATAAATATTGTATTAAAAAAAAAATTTAATTAGTTATACAGGGACTTGACACTGAGCAAGTATCCAACAGAAGCAATGGCTTGTAAATATGATTCTATAATAATGCTCAAATAATCACTGATCTATCTAATGACATAACTTCTACATTAATTTTTCTTATATTCTATCTTAGCAATATTTATTGTACAAGCCCACGCTCTTTTCAGAAAATTCCGGTATTGGTATTGTATGTGTTAAAAGTTTATAGCGTGCTATTTACATTAACATGCTAAATGATAAAAGTATAGGATTGAGAGCAGCCTTCTCCAAGATTTCGTTTAAAAACCTCCAAAACAAAAACAAACCAAACAGGAACTAGAAGCAACTAACCTATCAAAACGGGAGCAGACCAAATGCTGTAGAGCTCAGCTGGTCTGTTGCGTGACGTCATTCTCCATCTTGTACACCTATTAGAATCTTCAGCATGTTAAATGTTATATCGTCCTTTTTTTAGATAATTTATTTGCCTATCATTTTGTCAAATATATAGCATATCACAAAATATATACTTTTGGAGTTTTGGGGAAATAATGTTTATGGGTCTGATTTATGTGATTTGTTTTTTCATTTTTTTAGATAATTTATTTGCCAATTATATTATAATGGTCTGATTTATGTGATTTGTATTCATGTTTTTAGATAATATGTTACTTTCATCATTTCGACACATATATAATAATAATAAAATTCTTTATTTATCCTGGAACTGATCCCTTGAGAATAATATTACAGGTGTCAGAATTATGCTTTTGAGCCTAAGAGTAAAATACAAAATTTTCAAAATAAAAATGAAATTATAAACCATCATAAGTATAATTATAATTATGAATTTGATAAGATAAAAAATAGTCAATAATAATTCACAGAATATATGAAATACAAATAAAATAAATGAGACTAACTAATAATAAAAAATGAAAAAGAATCAAATACAAGTAAACTAAAAATAATAAACAAAAAGTACAATCACCGTTAATATACATATCTACAGGTTAAAGCAAAAATTATAATTATCAAATGCAGAAGATAAATAAATAAATAAACATAAAAGGTAATGAAATAAAATAAATTCTCAAACAAATAATAAATCTCAAGGATATAATTCTAATAAAATGAAATAAATTATAATGAGGTGTAGATAGTTGACCGTAGATTAATGATTGGAGAAGTTTGTCGGGGGGTGCGGTTAGCAAAGAACAACATAAATTAACAAAACCATATTTATTTATTTTATGCCGACGTTTCGACCTGAGTTTCAGGTCGTCATCAGGGCTATAGAACAAAGGGCTAAAGGATTACCAAACAAATTTCAGGCTTAGCTATGGATAATCCTTTAGCCCCCGATCTTTCCAATATTGTACTTAACGATTTACTAAACTCCGTTACCTCTCAGTTCTCTAATGACATCATTTTTATTAAAAAATATGTTGACGACCTTCTCTTAATACTGTATCCTAATAAAATCACCGATATCTTATTTGCCTTCAATTCCTACCATCCCCGCTTACGTTTTACAGTAGAATCAGAAACAAACAATTCACTACCATTTCTTGACCTCCTCATCATAAAAAACACCAATAATACTATATCCATCGATTGGTACACAAAACCAATTTACTCAGGAAGACTTTTAAATTATCACTCCCAACTCTTTTGTTCTATAGCCCTGATGAAGACCTGAAACTCAGGTCGAAACGTCGGCATAAAATAACTAAATATGGTTTTGTTTATTTATGTTGTTCTTTGCTGACCGCACCCCCCGACAAACTTCTCAAATTAAGAAATAAATTATAATACTAATATCCTTATATAGCTTAATGAATATTTTAAAAATTCTAATAATATTTATCTTAAATATTATTTCTTTCTCCATCTATTATATCTTATTTGGAAGTTTTAATTGTGATTCTTGCGGAATTGGTAGGACAGAAGGTGGTTGACAATACGGGATTTGAAGATTGGAAGGGTAACTATAGCCATCAGGGACCTATTGAGTAACTGTGAAGGTTGGGAAAGTCAGAAATTATTTATAATGATTACTATACTTATTATTATAGGGAGGACAATAGGACATCTGGTAGTGAGATAGATGCGATGAGCTGATCCTAGAAAGTAGTTATTTGGCGAGGGCTGGACGCTGGACCGGTTCTTAGGCGTCAGTAGCGGGCGAACAAATGAGACTTTATTCACCTCCACGACTCGGCACATATCTTCCGGTACTTGCCAGATGCCACCTAAGCTTAATTTCCATTTACACTTCTTCCGCGAATCATTTGACAAACCATACATGGGTATGGTATGGGAAGGTTTTCTCTGCCCTTTCCATTTGAAAATAGAATATTCGCAACATAAACAAAGAACATTTAAAACTGTCTTGACATCAGTCGGAACGGACAAGCGAATCCTACACTTTATTTCCTTATAGACTCAATTTCGAAAATCGTAATTATAATTTTCTAGTGGAGTCCTGGTCATACAGGTATTGAGGGTTATATTCTGTCTTGTACCCTCTTTTAGTACAAGAGCCGGGAAGAAAAAAAGGAAGTTATCTCACCCCAATTTTTTATCATTTTAATGAAAAATATGTATAATTACTAGTCATAATTGATGAGTCTGCCAAGTATAGGTAGGGGGAATAAAACATGGCGGCTGTTTCAAAACCTTAAAAAAACATTAATTTTTCATTCGAGCTCTATATCTTAAAAACTAGCAACAGCACTAGAATATCTAAGAAAACATTATTTAAAGAAGAGTAAATTTGCTGAAATATTAGCCCTAAAAGAGCTATTTATGTCCAATAGTTCTCAAGATTTAGCTTTTTAAAAAGCAAAATTTCTTAAAAATCTTCTGAAAGATTAGTAGTTAGCTAATTTATTTTGAGAAATCTATATCTCAGGCACTATGAGACGTAAAGATGTCTTTTAACACTCATATTAAAGCTAGTTTAATGGACTACAAATAAGTTTATGACCTTTACCTTCGTAGGAATAGTAGTTTTCATAATATTTGCTAAAATAAATTGATTTATAGTTGTTCGGACAATAATTTTGATTTATGAAAAACTTCACTTCAGAAACAATAGAACGTACAGATGTTGGCCAGCGCTCAAATTAAAGCTAGTTAAATTTATTACAAAAAAGTTAATTATGTTTATCTTTGTAGGAGTAGTAGTTTTTATGATATTCGACAAAATAAACTCAAAAAATGTTAATGTATAGTTCGTATAAAATGTTGGATTTTTGAAAAAATATATCTCTAGATTCATAAGACGCATATATATCTGCCAACACTCAAAATAAAAGAAATTTAACTTACTATAAGGTAGTTTATGATACTTATCTTCGTAGGGGTTGTAGTTGTTATGATATTCACATATGAATATAAATTTGACAAATGAAAATTTGTCAGAACAACTATAAATCAATTTATTCTAGCATATTTCATGTAAACTATTACACCTACGATGATAAAAATCATAAAATACTTTATAGCTCATTAAACTAGCTTTAATTTCAGTGCTAATAGATATCTGTACCTCAAATTGTTTTTGAGATATAGATTTTTCAAAATAAATTCAATAACTACTGATCTTTCAGTACGTCCCATACATCATTTTTATGAAATGTTGCTTTTTAAAAAGCTATGTCTCGAAAACTATTAGACGTAATTAGCTCTATTAGGGCTCATATTTTAGCAAATTTTCTCTTCTTTAAATGACGTTCTCTAAGGTTTTCTTGTTTTGTTCCTACCTTTTGAGATATAGAGCTCCGAATGAAAAATTTGTTTTGTTTTTATCGTTTTAAAACAGCCGCTATTTTTTATTCCTCCTACCGATACTTGGCAGACTCATGAATTTTTACTAGTAATTATACATAGTTTTCATTAAAGTAATCAAAAATTGGGGTGAGATAACTGCCTTATTCTCCTCTTGGGCTTTTGTACTATTTTCAATATCCAGATTTTTTGCCTCATTGCGGGATTTTCTCTTAACCATTTGATCTATGCTAAATTGTTTTTTTTTTTTTTTTTTAAATTGATAGATTTATTTATTGATAGATATTACAATCTGCCACACAGTTGTGGGCAATAGGTAATATTGATAAATGATCTCATACATACTAAAATAAAAAAAAAAAATAATAAAATAAAAATAAAATAAAATAAAAAAAACTAAAAAAAAAACTCTTAAAATATATACAAACAAAAGGATAGACAAATGAACATAATCAGACTATCTGTATGGAAAATAAATAATAAAATAACATAATGATAAAATAATAAATTGTTTTAGAATTTACATTGAAAGTAATAAGAATAATTTGTGGAGAAGGTCATCGGGGGGTGCGGTCAGCATATAAACACAAATTATCAAAAATTATTTATTCATGCCGAAGTTTTGACCCGAATTTCAGGTCTTTATTACTTCATCTTAATTACTTCATCAGGGAGTAAAGACAGAGAGTCTGGCTAAACCAGTTAAACAAAGAATTATTTTATGGAATTAGTCATCCTGTAAGCAGAAAGGCTCATAAATAAGTTAAAAGTAATTAAAAATTTGATTACTCATTTTATTTGATTACTATGGTGAGATGAAATCAATGAAAATGTCAGATTGCGAAACGGTAAAACATACTCCGCATGCGACCTGCAGTTTAACAAGTATAACTTTTATTATTCAAGTAGAATATTAGTTATAATAAAAGCATCGGCTTTTTGACGATATAAATCTATAAAACAACTCTTTTTTCCGGAAATGTTTAAAAACCCTAAAAAATATTTTCCCCCTTATCTCGCTAAGTTAAGAATCAAATCCTTTCATATTTAATATTTATCCACAATTCATTACTAATAAAAATGTGAAATGGATAATTATTTCTAAAAAAAAAAAACAAATTTAAAGGTACTACAGAGAAAGTAATTTTGAAAAGTCAGCGTTTAAAAAAAATCCGGATATTGGAAAGAGTGTACTTTCCAATATCCGGATTTTTTGCCTCTTTGCCGGATTTCAAATCCTTTATAAAAAACCAAACTAAGATATTATGGAACGAAGTCAGACTCCTTGTAGATAAAACTAAAAGCAATTAGAAACACTTTAGAGTCAAGGAACACTATTAAAAAGAAGAAGTTATGATAATTTTATTTTGTGTGTGAGTTAGGGGTTTAATGTCCTTATGTTATCCAACTTAATGCAGGAAAGATGAGTTATCCTATCTATTCAAGCCAGACTCAGAAACCCACCTGGGCAGTACCGGAACCGGCACAAAGTCTGACACGAATTTAATCAAAACCAATTCGGTATAACAATGTAAAATTAAATTGTCTTCAATATCAGTAAGGTATCATCCTCATTGGAATAGTTTCATAGAGCTTGAATGCTGAATTTTTAAAATTGCTTTCTCTCTGGTGCATTTAATTTTGTTTGTTCGAAATAATTACTCATTTCACATTTTTATTAGTAATGAAAAGTGGATAAATATTAATTATGAAAGGATTTGATTACTTAACTTAGCGAAATAACTGGGGAAATATTTGTATAGCCTTTTTACACATTTCCGGAAACAGGCGTTGTTTTATAGATATATAGCGTTAGAAAGCCAATGATTTTATCATAAATAATATTCAACATATAAAGTCGTAGACAATATTGGAAAGTGACGGAAAAATTAAACGTACGTTATAACTGTTGAAAAGGGCGCATGAACGCTATCTGCTAAATTTTCATTGATTTCATCTCACTATAGTAATCACATAAAATAGATAATTAAATTTTTAATTACTTTTAACTTATATATGATATATATTCAGGTTACAGGATGGGTAACTCTATAAAATCATTTTTAGTATTTTCAATGTAGATTCTATTAGAATTTACCATGGATCAAAAGGTTAAGAGCTAATTCCGAATTTCAGTAAATTGTTATATTTATATATTTCTTTCGTACTTTTGATAAAGAAAAGTGCTAAAAAATTTTTTTTACAGTAGGAGGAATATTTTTAAAAGAAAATTTCTGGAAACTATTGAATTCTATCAACTGAAAGGCTCATTTGGAAAATTAGTACGGGGTAACGAAACCAAAGTTTATGCAATTATGCATAATTTTTATTAGTTACTACAATTAGTATTTGCTTGAAAAAACATTTTTTTTTTTATTAAATTAATAATTTTTTTCACTTCTAGGGGAGTGGCAACCGCCCCCTCCAATCCTGCTGGGTACCTTCATGGCTGTGAATAATATAGAAATATCTGTTCTGATACGAGTGATGACCAATTTCGACTTCAAGTAGGACAGTAAGTGAAGAGTTGGGTCAAGCGCGCATCTCAACATATTTTTATATTATATCACTCCCTTTCCAGAACAACGTTAATTTACGTAACTGTGATAAACATTATTTTTAGTGACCTAATACGACTGATGTATACGTTTATTCTAGAAGTTCATTTGTTCTCTAATTATCTGATCAATTTCTAAAATGATAATTATATTAGGCCTCATATAAAACCAAAGCGGGCCGATGCCTTTAACTTTAGCTCTATTATTATGTGGTGAAAATCATATATGTGCTAAGAAATTTCCATGCCTTAGCTTGGATGCAATTCCGTGCCCTCCCGATTAGGCAAGTACTTAACCACTGTGTTACCATGAATAATGCTGTATACCTCTTTTGAAATTCAGGTATAAACCACTAAACCACCAAGGAAGGTTTTATTTTTCTCAAGTCAGATAAAAAGATATATCAAAAATTATTTAAATTGACTATTTTTATGTTTATGCTTAGTAATGATAATAATAAAGGCTGAGCGAACCCAAAGGTTCGACGCCGATACCACCAATCGTTCTCTACATGCTCTATCTCTACATACCATCGTGACGCCCCTCTAAACCTAAATCTACTGAATTAGTCTTAATGCAATCCTATCAACGCTTCGGTCTACCCCACGGACCTCTAACCATCAGTTCAGTGTTTATTAACATTCTTACTACGTAAACATAAATTCTATATACATAAACAAAAGAAAAAATAAATAAATCCGTACCTCTACGAGCCATCATGGGTCAGAAATGCAGTACTTAGTAAGTATTATAACTTTTAGGGCTATTTCAATATTCAATGGATATTTTCATTACTATAATGTTTATGAAATCTAGTTTCAATTATACAACTTCTGGAACTATTTGTAATAGTTTATTTTAAATTCTGCTTAGTTCCTTCTACTTATTTACTGGGGCGTTTTTTCTCGGGGTTTTTATATCTACAATACATAAATTAATATACAAAAACTTTTTTTTTAAAATATTAATATTACTGTTAAATATTATGTAAATTAAGAAGTTTTAGGAAAAGAATTAGAAACTAGCATAAATTCTTTAAGGGCATGCCACTGGGAGTTATTTTACTATGCAGACATTGGATGTAGATGAAAATGGTCAACAGAATATGCCATAATATAACAAGAATTTAAAATATATAACAGACAGACCATAAAACTCTGATAGGTTTTTGTTATTATTATATAATTAATTGTATATTTAAAAAGGTGGGCTTAATGTGGTTTCTTACTTTAGACTTTTTTATTGAAATTTTTCAAATTTTATTTCTCTTCATTACATTGACATATACAAGTATTCTTTACGTAAAAATATAATACTTCTGCAAATTACATAACTATATTAATTTAATAGGATATTAAATACTATTTAATTACACTGCGTTTAGTCATGCATAAAGAACCGGAATGCAGCTCTGGTTGACCTCATGGTGGCAGCCCCTGATATAGGATATAAGGTAAATTATCTACGTGAAAATGCTTGTGTATATGGGGTCCAAAAAAGGAAAGTAAAACCAAGGTTAAAGACATTCGCCATATTTCTCTACTGGCCAAAAAAACAAAGGTACAAGATTTACTATAATTTTATACCCGAGTGCGTAAGGCTCCTAACTCGTGAAAAATAAAATATGTCTTTTCCGATAAATCAACTGTGCAATGATTATTGTCTTTACTTTCTTAGGTTCATCCACCGTAAAGTGTGTACCAGGCCAGTGGTACAGCGTGGGTATCAGCCGCCCGGGGTGGAGGAAAATTTTGCCCTCCACTTATTTAGGTATTTAAATTTAAATTACACAGAATTTCAAAGATCTTTTTGGCTAGAAAAATCATAATTATCGTTTATTGTACACGTTACAAATAAAAAAAATTCTGCCCTCGATGTGCGATGCCACTCCACAGTGGTGGGAAACTGGCGTTTTTCTTGCCGTTTTTTTTTTTTTTTCAAAACCTCTAAATTGTTTGAATCTTCAGTAATGCTCATGAATTCCTAAGTTATTGAGGGAGCTGAATTCAATGGAATTCATTTTGTTTTTAATTTTGATAATATTTTCAGTTGTAAAAATATAAATATTAATTTTTTCATCACTAAAATAATTTTTTCCTACCAATAAAATGTTATTCAAATATATAGTAGTTAATTTGATTATTGTTTTCAACTTAATTTGGTTTTCTAAGAAGGCCCCTCACTTCGTATGTCTTAATACGTCAATGAAACTTATACAAAAGTTGCTCCAATATGTACATTTTTATGGGAAAATAGTCTCATTACAAAGGTCAATAAAGCTCATTTTTGCTGGGTTATCAAAAATGTGGAAAAACGATTTTTTTCCACTATTAAATTGGAAGTGGCCGTGGAATTTTAGGAAAAAATATTTCAAGAAACTAACCTGCTTTTGAAAAACTACAATTTGTACACTAACTTTTGTTTGTATTGACTTGGCCGAAATATTTTTTGGTAAATAGTTGAAAACACAATAACAACAACCATTGAACTCACTTTTTTGCCCAATGCCAAAATAACGTCTGTAAGATTAGGTCTACGACTCACAAATATCGTTTAACGGAAGAACCAATTACGGTGAAGTCATTAATTGGTATAGTGTGAGAAACCTCACTCATCAACATGATTAGATACATTTAATTTTGGAGGTATCTTCCACACTTTCCAGCTCTGTGCTTTAAAATTAAATAATAATTTGTTTTCCCTTAGTATTTTTTTTTTGTTTCACCATTGTATTTTTACTTTATTTTTTCAAGATTTATTTATGAAATATATTTATCTCTTATTCAGTGTATATACATACCCCTCTCTCTCACCACCTCTTAAAAATTTACTGTCGATTCCAATTCCTTTGTTTAGTGATACACAACTCCACCCATCACATCTGGCACATTTACTTTATTAATACTTCATATTACTTCCCTTTATTTTAAAACTAATATATTATCTGATGTTTTCCATTTAATATATATTACCCCTTACATTAATATATTTTACATATAGCTAAATTGTTTCAAACTTAGTTTATATTATCCTCACCAATATACCGATCTCTTTGGTAAAATATATTCTTTTTTTATCACATCATAACCCATTACTATGTTAACACTTTATTTTTTCTTCCTCATTAACTTCTTTACTATTTCCATTTATACTTTGCGTTTGTTTGTTTATGAGGATTTTTTTCTTTTTATACCTCCACCTTAATGCTTTTTTTGTTTGCATGTCAGTTCTTATAATCTTACATCAGCTTTAGCTACATTGTATATTTTTACTTTAGCTGATGAAGACCTGCACTGCGGGTCGAAACGTTGGCAAGCTATAAATAGTTGAAAATATTTTTGTTTTTTTTCTTTACAACAGCCCTGACTTTCTACTAATTCGCATACGGCCAATCATCTATATAGTATGGGTATTCATGATCTTTAGTTTAACATGTTAAAGCGTGTTAAATGGAAAAAATCGTGTAAATGGAGAAATAAATTTGTCTTTTACCATGCTAAAACGATATAACATATAACATGGTTGAGAGTCTGTTACTAGTTCTGTTAAATGGAGAATGACGTCACGCAACAGACCAACAGAGCTCGTCACCACTTTGTTTGTTGTGTTTGGTTATATGCTTCTAGTTTGTGTTGGAATTGTTCTGGATGTTTTTATAACTAATAAAGCAATGGATGAAAATAATAATAAAGTAATGACAGTTGATAATTAGCTCATCTTGATTCTCTTCCTCACCAGTTAGAATATCAACAAGGCACTCAGTGGTGAAACTTTCATACAACTCACACTTTTGGCATGCTGTAATAAATTACTTTAATCAAAACATAGAAGTAAGCAATAACAAGAAGTTTTGGAATGAAATTAGTTGCTCTGAAAATCCGCTAGGAGCTCTTATGCATTTAACATGACTTTAAATAGGGCTGCTCACAATGCTATTTTTATAACATTTAATATGGTAAAACATTTTACATTTAACATAACACCATGAATACCCCTATCATAATAATACTGCGTAAGACAGTGGTTCCCAAACCTTTTTTGGCCACACTTTTTGGGTTAAAACAAAGCGCGGAAATCTTTTAGAGATAAACAAAGTTCGCGACACCCTTGTTGAAAATGGAAAAATGTCAAATCAATCAATGGAAAAAACTGTGTAAAATAAATGCTGGAATGCACAGTAAGTAATTGTAAATGTGAGGTGTACATTTATATTTAAGGTGTAATAATTTATTAGTAATAATGTTGGTTGTTAAAATTGTTTAAAATGAATGTATAATAAAAACTGTTATTTAATGGATTTTCCTTGTGGATGGCCAGTTAGGCCGTAACGTAGGATACTTAAAGTAATATAAAGTAATAAATAAAATGCTTGAAGAAGTTTGTCGGGGGGTGCGGTCAGCAAAGAACAACATAAATAAACAAAACCATATTTATTTATTTTATGCCAACGCTTCGACCTGAGTTTCAGGTCTTCATCAGGGGTTATGGCGTAGAAGGTAGGACTACAACCAAATAAATAACTAAATATGGTTTTGTTTATTTATGTTGTTCTTTGCTGACCGCACCCCCCGACAAACTTCTCAAATTAAGAAATAAATTATAATACTAATATCCTTATATAGCTTAATGAATATTTTAAAAATTCTAATAATATTTATCTTAAATATTATTTCTTTCTCCATCTATTATATCTTATTTGGAAGTTTTAATTGTGATTCTTGCGGAATTGGTAGGACAGAAGGTGGTTGACAATACGGGATTTGAAGATTGGAAGGGTAACTATAGCCATCAGGGACCTATTGAGTAACTGTGAAGGTTGGGAAAGTCAGAAATTATTTATAATGATTACTATACTTATTATTATAGGGAGGACAATAGGACATCTGGTAGTGAGATAGATGCGATGAGCTGATCCTAGAAAGTAGTTATTTGGCGAGGGCTGGACGCTGGACCGGTTCTTAGGCGTCAGTAGCGGGCGAACAAATGAGACTTTATTCACCTCCACGACTCGGCACATATCTTCCGGTACTTGCCAGATGCCACCTAAGCTTAATTTCCATTTACACTTCTTCCGCGAATCATTTGACAAACCATACATGGGTATGGTATGGGAAGGTTTTCTCTGCCCTTTCCATTTGAAAATAGAATATTCGCAACATAAACAAAGAACATTTAAAACTGTCTTGACATCAGTCGGAACGGACAAGCGAATCCTACACTTTATTTCCTTATAGACTCAATTTCGAAAATCGTAATTATAATTTTCTAGTGGAGTCCTGGTCATACAGGTATTGAGGGTTATATTCTGTCTTGTACCCTCTTTTAGTACAAGAGCCGGGAAGAAAAAAAGGAAGTTATCTCACCCCAATTTTT
>NW_027107231.1:40706-69124 GCF_000696795.3 Halyomorpha halys
ATGGTTTTGTTTATTTATGTTGTTCTTTGCTGACCGCACCCCCCGACAAACTTCTTCAAGCATTAATCTACGGTCAACTATCTACACCTTAATAAATAAAATGTTTGAGACTTAACTTGGATACAAATTATTTTGTTTAAACACCAAAACCAGTCTCGAAGAAGTGAGAAGATTATATAACAAATTTTTGGAATACTTTACGAAAGAACCATTCGCTTGCAGCACCCCTGACAAACACTTGGGGCAATCAAGGATGGCGCGGCACCCACTTTGGGAATCGCTGGCGCAAGGTATGAGATACCATTTGTAGCTTTATTAAATTATACTATTAACCCTATACAAATAAACATTTATAAAAAAACCTCTAACAGTCGGAAGGAAAAAACATGAATTGACCAGTCATAGTCCCTTAGGGATGGTGTCTTTCTTTTGTATCGCTCACGTTCTACTCGTTCCCATGGCTACTTTCTCTTTTGAAGTATAGCCCGGTCAAATAAGGGTTCAACTTTGGAATGAACAATCTAATACTTAAAATTTAGGCCTTCTATTTCGGCTTTCTAAATGTCGATTAAAAAGTCTCGAAAACCTTATATTTGCATTTCAAATTATAAAATGTTGAAGGTCAGAAAATGAAAAACATAGTTATTTTGTTTCTTATGCGTCCTACATTGTTATAGATCAGTATTTAAATGTAGAAAATGAAATATTCTAAAAGTTCGGTCCTGTTAATTTTTTTTGTGTGATCGACCGTTTTCCAAATATGTAGAGAGTAATCCGCCAACAGAATAACACTATGTAATTTGCAGAGACGAAGGTTACAGAAATTAGTAATTTCTTAATAATTATCAATAATCATTGTTTAATAATTATTTATTTTGAAACAAAATTTTAACGGGAGGCAAAAAGAAAATTAATTAAATAAAGACCTGAATTCCGATATAGTTTTATTACACCATACAGTAATAACTACTAGATTCAAGGACCCGAGTTAGAATCCGGCTGTGGCAAATAATTATTTTCTGTTTCACTGTAGCCGTGAGTCAGCTCTGTGAGTTCCGGAGCGCTCCGGGGTCAACTCAGCCTCATGAAGTGGTAAGACATTAAATGACAAATTTATTTTTAAAAATTAAAAGCAGGTTTGCTTACTTCGCATTATACTATAAATTATACTGATTGTTTACAAAAGGATTGTTATTAGCTGTCTAAAAATAATCAAATTTATGAAATTGAATCAATGTTTTTGGAATGATTATAATTTTAAAATCAGTAATATTTCGCTCATGAATCTTCTTATTTGTCATCGTCCTTTTTAACGTACAGATTTAAATTCCGGATCGTACCATTATTCATCTCATCTGACACGTTTGACTTCAAAGCCTTAAGAAATTTACAAAAAAATTAACCCTTCTAAATTTTTTGGTAGCGATGAAGCATTTAGGCATCTTGTCTGTTAATGTTAATCGTTTTATGTAATAGTAGAAGATGGTACCAAAAAGTTCAGATGCTGGTGTTACTGGTATGTTACCATCGTTATTGGATTTACGAAAGCGTTTTGTCTAAAGTCATATTTAATTATCAATTTATAGCTTGCAGCTGATTTCTTTACTTCTTTGTCTCTGATGTCGTATCATCAACCCCACTATTTAATTTAAAGATAATATGAACTGTATATTTAACGTGGAAAGAGTCCAGTCTGTAGTCTGTAAGAGGTATATAGGTCTGATGCAATGTAACAATCATTCTTAATTCATATTATGAAATTCGATAATCGTAATTTTTTCGACTTCATTTGATAATCGCATAAAATAATATAGTTTTAAAGGAATATATGGAAAATTACATTTAACTTTTATTCCATAAAAAAATGCTCCTTACATCAGAAGAGCTTTGACAACTTGTTTTTTTTTAATTTTTTCTGACTTTTTAAGTGGCATGTTATCCCATGAGCATTTAAAAAGACCTAAAGATACTTTTGTGAACTTTCCTATTAAGTTCGGTCTGATTGAGATCCAAATCCGTAACTGTACTTAAAAAATTCCTAAGATTCCTTGATTCCATTCCTTAGAATACCGTCAGCTTCTAGGATCCTCTCTTGTTTTCCCCCACTTCGTCTACGGTCCTTTGGTCTGCCGACGGCTAACATATCTGCTGGTTTAGAGTTGAGACTGAAGGGAATCATGAATTGCTTCCTAAGATTTATCTTCGAGTTTCCCAGGCGCTCTCATGTCTCCCGTTGGCTCTATCCAACTTCCCGAAGGCAATACCTCTTTGGTATTTTCCTATTCCAAGTTTTTGAAATTAACAAACCTACCTATATCCTTGATCTCCTTACCTTAGGATCATCCATCCATTAATCACCAGATCCCAACCGTTCGATGTATGTATGCCCTCCCATAGAACCTTCTATAGCAAATTCTTCGTCACACGTGCATTTCTCTTCCTGTCTCCATTCGCCAATCTTTATCTATTATTTCCTTTAAACAATACTTATTCCTTCACCTACTACATAACCAAACCTACGCATCATTGTGAGCAATGTATACAGCCAGTATTGATTACTATTATAAATTATAATATAATCTAAGGTTTTGTTATAATTTCAACATGTATTGAGCTGGTCAAATTATGTTTCGAATATGCACCCATCTTCTTCTTTTTTTTTAAATAACCACGGCAAAGTTTAGATGAAAGTTTCGGACAATAATGTTTCAGTCCTCAATTTTTGACCAGCTGTGTAAATAACATTTATTTAGCGATGATGCGTCGAGTATTAGAAGGTCGTGGAGTGTGAGTGCAAATATAGTGTTAATAAAGGCTAGTGGCATAGTAGCAATTGGTGGTGGTTTAACCCTGTAAGGATGGGAGCATCTCATTGACCAATTATGTCAATTTTTCAATAAAGATGGGTTTATCCATTCATCCAATATGTTGCAGTTACTGTCATTTATTCAATTTTCATTCGTATATTCAACATTGTCCAACACTGAACATCCCGTTTTGCTTATCCTGAGCCGACGAATTAAATTACGGTAATTTATTCGTATCTTCCAGTTTGCACATGGCCGCCTCTTCAGCTGCTGACCTAATACAATATTCAGAACTGTTTACCTTTTTGCGTGTTTAGTTGTTCTTTATTTTTTGAAATGTTTGTCTGTGAAGTGATCAAGTAAACCTTAGAGTTATGCAAAACATGATTTGGTACATTAGATTTATATATTATGTTAAAATAAATAATTTAATTTCTATCTATTTTAGTCTCAACACATTTTATTTTTCTTAAAAGTCCGACGTTTCGGCCAATCCGACCATCCTCAGGGACATCTTAATACAATTTTGGAACTAAATGATTTAAAAACTCAACTTCATGCAGGCTATTCTACCCAGGTCAAAACAACAATTTCTAACCAGTCAATATTCACATTAAAACTAAAATTAAAATTCATTTATCATAATCACTATTTGTTAAAACTTTATCACAACAATCCTTGTAACCTTCCTCCACTCAGTTCAAGCATTAAAATTGTCAATGTATATTCATAAAATCATTAAGTTCCAAAATTGTATTAAGTAGATTGTCCCAGAGGATGGCCGGATTGGCCGAAACGTCGGACTTTTAAGAAAAATAAAAAGTGTTGAGACTAAAATGGAAATAAATTAATTTATTTATTTTAACAAAATTAACCAGTCTCAAGAAAGTGTTTAAGATTATAAATTTTATATATTATTTTAAAGTACTATTTTTTATCTAGCAATATTTTGCTATGGTATGGAAAAATGGCATAGCCTAATTTATTCAAGAACTTCTAATTAGCGATTGTTAAGACTTAGGCCTAATTAAATAGGGCTAAGGTCAGGTATGAATATTTAGTTCTTACAATTGATAGTTGGAGAATCAGCGACGAAATGCGCAATGGAATATGAATACAATGTAATCTCGGTTATCCGAACTGGCGAAAAAAAATAAGGTAATTTTTTGATAAAACAGCTGGAACCCAACACAAGAATGAAAAGACAGGAAACTGCACGTCAATTTCGACTATTACAGCACTTACTAGACAAACGGTCTAAACTTCCAACACATTACTAATCTACTTGACTGTAATAAGGCCAATGTGGGCATATGGAGTTGAGCTTTGGGGCTCCACTAAACCTTCAAATTCCTCTCGTATTCAATCCTTACAATCCAAAATACTGCGTAAAATCCTCAATGATCCTTACATTGTCACAAATAAAATCATACATAAAGACCTTAATGTTCCCTATGTAACCGATCTAGTCCGAACTAGATATCACTCCTTCCATTATAAACTCTCTAACCTCTCAAACCCCCTAGTTTCTAACCTTGCATCCTCTTCCATTCCTGACAATCCTCCGAGGCGCCTGAAAAGAAGATGGTCACGAGACCAGCTAATCTAAAATGTCATTAGAGTACTACTAATGGGTAGTTGCTCTACACGCCTATAACACTCCATTTTAACTAAGATCAAATTTATTGAATTTATTATGTAATATACAGTTGTAAATTTCAATAAAGATATTTTTAAAAAAATGTTACTTACTGGAAACTTCTGTAAACAAAATTAAATAAATAAACATTTTTTTTTTTTTACATTCATGTTGAATTTTTTTTCATCATTTTTACTAATACTTTCTGTAATCCCAACACCCCCTTGTAGAAATTGATTCGAATTACTGAGATCACACTGTATATGCGTTAACGGTCAGAGCACAAACAAAAAAAGTAAAAACTTATTTTATTAATGCCTACGTTTCGGTCATAATATCAAACCTTCGTCAGGGCTAAGAACAAACATATATAACATAAACAACCATTATGAATAAAAGGAAATTTAGCAATAACTAGATAATATAGATGCATAAGTAGTATTGGAAGAAAATGTATAGTGAAAGTATTATAAGAAGATAAATGTAACTTTATTTATTTTTTTTATCTCCTTATAATTACTACATTAAACGTATTCTTTCAATTATATTTATTTTTCTATATAATATATAATAAAAAAAAAATGGACTTCCACATTCCAAGACTAAAAGTGTTAAAAACTCGATTTTCGAAAATATCATGTCGGACTTATATCTAACCTTAACTGTACAGGGGTAGAAAGGAATTTCGCCCATAGCAGTCAGTCACATTCTCTCCATTTGGAAAATGTCCTCTGATTTAACGGGACTTTATCAGCACCGGTTGGACAAGTTTCGCTAAGATTTCATTACAACCTTCCAAAATAGTTACATAACTTGATTCATTTAGCGATGTAATTCTTTCAAAAATTCTTTACCTGAAATAATTTTTTTTTATAAGAGTATATTTAATTATTCCGGAAATATATTAAACAGTAGTTTATCCGCTCTAATTGGGACTAGAAAATTACCGGTTAATCGAGAGTGAATAGACGGAAAAAAGTGCTTTATTAATTTAACTCAGTTATTACAATAGGTAACAATTAAATGCAATAAAAACATAATATATAAATTATATACTTATTAGTATTTTTATAATGCGACAATTTAAAAAAATATATATGCTATGACTATCTATAAAGTTGGCATAAGCACAGCATTTTTGTTTTTTAATAAAGTGTTTCTCTGCAAATTTATCAGACCAATTAAATATAATTCAAAATAAAAAAAATCTTTAAATATATAATTTGATTATGTGAACACTCTATCTTTAAAATTTTTATTCCACAAAGTCCGTTATTTTGTTGGATTTTTTCAAAACCATATTTTTTTGCTAGGAGTTAATCGAGACAGCCGGTTTAACAGGGGAGGGGGCGGTTAAGCAGGGTTCTACTGTACAGATTTACATCAGGAGTATTCATGATCTTTAGTTTAACATATTAAAGGGTGTTAAATGGAAAAACTTATGTTAAATGGAGAAATATTTCCTTCTTTTGCCAAGTTAAAACGATATAACATGTAACATGGCTGAGAGTCTGTTACTAGGTCTGTTAAATGGATAATGACGTCACGAAACAGACCAGCTGAGCTTGTCACCGTTTTATTAATTGTTATGTTAGGTTACTTATTCGTAGTTAGTGTTTTATTTTATTATATAATCAGTAGCCAATCTTTTCATTTAATTTAGGCATGTTGTAATAAATTACCATGTAAAATGTTTTACCATGTTAAATGTTATAAGTAACAGCCCTATTTAAAGTCATGTTAAATGATAAATGCTTAAGAGCTCCTAGCGGATTTTCTGCGCAACTTGTTTAGTAACCTTTGCTTCCAAAACTTCATGTTATTGTTTACTTCTAAGTTTTGATTACAGTAATTTATTACAACATGCTAAAAGTAAGTGAAAAGAAGACGTTGTGTTAAAGTTTGGCCACTGAGTGTCTTGTTTATCTTCTAACTTGTGAGGAAGAGAATCAAGATGGGCAAATGGACAACTGTCATTACATTATTATTATTTTCATCCATTGCTTTATTAGTTGTAAAAACATCCAAAACAATACTAACACAATCCAAAAACAAACTACGAGCAAGTAACCTAACAGGACAACACACAAAATGGTGACGAGCTCTGCTGGTCTGTTGAGTGACGTCATTCTCCATTTAACAGACCTATTAACAGACTCTCAACCGTGTTATATGTTATATCGTTTTAACATGGTAAAAGAAGGAAATATTTCTTCATTTAACTCAAGTTTTTCCATTCAACACGCTTTAACATGTTAAACTAAAGATCATGAATACCCCTAATGTTAACGTTCTGAGAAGTGAAAGGTATGAGATCGTTGTAGCTGAGTGAGTTAGCAAAGTCATCAATGCGATTCGTGGCAGGACAAATAGATTTTTATCTTGTAATTGTTCCACATAATGGAAACTTGACCACCCCACTCTACTTAGAATAGGTTAGTTACCTATACGATAACCCTCCCCCTGTAGGATGAAACCAAATATATTAGAAAGGCTTTGCATGTGTGTCTAACTCGTGAGATGATGAGACAGTTCATCACTGTATTACAATACTATCTCGATTCGTTATACTACATTTGTGATTCATTAATATGAGAAAAACAATATTTTTTAAAATTTATTTAATGTAATTTACAACTGTACAAAATAATAAATACAATAAGTAAATTGGGTGAATGTTTCAAACACTAAAACAATATTTAAAGTAGAGTTAGGCCAGTCATTTCAATTTTTATATTTTCGACAAGAATTTTAAAGAATATAACTACATATTCATCTCCTCCTTCCCCTCCCCACCCAATAATATGAAAACCCAAAAACCTGGGATTTGTGAACCTACTTCGAAATGCGAAAATTTTGGCAAACAAAGGTTTGTTGTACTCAAAATTACTGATACACGCTTGGAGGTCAGATTGCCCAAAATGTTTAAGAAAACGGTAAATTTCAGAGAATACTCTACCTCAGACCTCCGGTAAGTTGAGAAATTTTAGATTTTACTCCTTCCCACAGGTTGTTGCACAAACGCTCCTGTTCTTGATAATAATAATTGACTTTCTGAAACAGTCTTATATTTAAGTAGCCTTCGTAGTTCATTCGATTCTAAGGACACCAGCTCCATTTGTACACACCCGTTATGAAAACGTTCATTTAGAAGTAATTAGACATGGTAACGAACCGCAAATGACGTTCCCTGCCACCGAACATGGATGCTTAACTCGGAAAGAGACAGGAAAAAATGTAAAAAAAAAAAAAAAAAATATGTTTATTAAATCATTCCCATTTCCTATCGATTATTCATATATTTTGAATTCGTTTTACAGAAATAGCTATTTCGTGAAAGGTCTACCAAGGGGAAGCTCTGGCACTTAGTATCCCAGGGTTCTTGTTATTTTTCTTGGAAGATTCAGTGCGTCCCAGAAACTGAGAAAAGAAAAATCTTTTTACATAATTTTAACAATTTTTTATATTATCGTTTTTTGGCTGTGTCCTGTATGGATTTATAGGTTATATAAAAAAAGGAAAAATATCGCTGATCCATATTAAATGTGTTCATATATAATTTTTTTAATTTATCGAACTTTATTTATTGATAGATATTACAATCTGCCACACCGTTGTGGGAAATAGGTAATAGTGATGAATGATCACATTCTTACTAAAATAAAACAAGATAAGAATGAAAAATAAATAAAAAAATAAAAAAAAGTACATAAAAAAAAACTCTCTTAAAATATATACAAAAAGAAGGATAAAGAAAATGAATATAATAAAACTATGTGCATGAAAAAAATAAAAGAATCTCTAGTCACATTTACACTCCTATGTACATTTTACAATCGATCTGAGGATCCCGGAGCCCACTCTATCTCCCACGAGAGGGGTAGAGCAGAGCTCATAAGATCCCAGAGCATCCCCCTCACTCCATCACTCGTAATGAGCCAGTGGAGGCTGAGCAAGTGCGCCAAAGCCACAAACTATAAGTATAATAAATTACAAAAATTAAGTACAGTACAACAAACGATTTTTTTAAAGGTAAAATAAGTCAGACTTGTGATGGAACTCTAAACCCCTTATTTACGAGTCGTCACAGAAATCTAAAAATTATAACATTCATAATGAGGTGTAGATAGTTAACCGTAGATTAATGATTGGAGAAGTTTGTCGGGGGGTCCGGTCAGCAAAGAACAACATAAATAAACAAAACCATATTTATTTATTTTATGCCTGGTAAATAAATATAGTTTTGTTTATTTATGTTGTTCTTTGCTGACCGCACCCCCCCGACAAACTTCTCCAATAATTATAACATTCCTAATTCCTTAGGATGATATCCAATTCCAACACTACTATAACTGTTGGAAAGCTGAATTTCAGCTCTCCCAATCTCTATCAATAATTTTTAAATTGAAAGGTAGATTTTTCTTCACATGTTTGGTCAATAAGGCTGAGTGGAACCCGAAGGGCGTACTCACGGCTTAAGTTAATAATTAAAATAATTATCAGAAAATAATTATCTGCCACAGCCGGATTCGAACCCGGGTCCTAATTAACACAATGCCATACTCATTCTCTAATCTACTCATATTACTTGTTGCAAATTCCTCTGAGTCTTAAAATTCGAGTGTTATAATTGTTTTCCCTTCTCTACCCCAAAAGCGTGAATGGCACCTAGAAATAATTTAGAATGCAATAATTGCTAGGATTCTTTTGTCAACAATTTGACTTACTACTTTAAGCGGAGACTTGAGATTTTCTATCGGTATTTAGTATTCCAATTGTTAATATTATTTTTTCTATTGCTTGCATTCTCGGAGTTATTTTTTCGGCCATATCTCCCTCTGGGATTTAAAAATATATATATATTTAAATCCATTTCAGCTGTATTTTCACAGAGCTCTTGCGAAAACATTTTAAAAAACTTACGAGAAGTAGAGAAAAACGAACAAAGAAAAATTTAAAACAACAAAGGTCAAATTTTACTGGGCGCATAAGCAAAATGAAGTAATCAACCAAAGCTGGAATAGCCTAATCTAGGAAAGACGTATTATTTTTAATTATTATTACGCTATTAAAAAAAAGTGTATAACAATTCATTAACACATTGTTAAACTTTAACAATTAGAAAAAAACACGATGAGCAATAGGCTTCCATTTCTATTCTATAATCTCAATGAGTTTGAAAAAAAAAATTAATTGAAGAACCTGCCAGTCAGTGACCTAATTGAATTAAAAATAAAATGTCATATGAATCTTAATGACAAAAAATAAATAAATAAAAAGCAGGAAATAAACCTGGTGCAATTAACGTAACTGTCGTCCCGTTGCTTGTCTGCTCAGCGTTTTATGGCTCCCTCGTCTAATCTCCAGGTTGAATCTTTTTTAATACGTCGTTTTGTAAATTATTATTTACTAGCGGTTTCACTTGCTTAAAATTTAGATACATTTGAATACTTAACTGTAATTAATTATTATGGATCCAACTTAATTAATTTAAATACATTTCTAATCACGAAGAGGATCTCATATCCAAATTTAAATATATTTATGAAGCATTAAAAACATTTTTACCTCTACAAAACAATGTAAAAAACTCCCACTCATCTTCAAATTTAAATATATTAATGAAATCTTCATAATTTAAAATTATACGGTCGATCATTTATATAATTAAATACAAATTCTATATCATATACATTATTAACTGATGCTCTTGGATATTCCTATTTATTTAGTAAGAGAAAGTTGTTTGTTGTAAAATTTAGTGAGAAAAATGCTTTATTTACTAACAATAAGCAAAGCTGTCCAGATCCAATGGGTTGCACATACTAACATAATTTATTTACAAAGTTTTTCCATCATAAAAACATATACATTTCTTCCTTTTTTCCATTATATACATATATGTAGGTTACGTTAATATAATTTTTAATTTTTTTTTTGTTCTATATTTGTTTTGTTTTTTCTTTTATCTTCCATTCTTCTTGTTTTTTTCCTAACCATATATTATTTTAGCCTCTCTCATTCTTCTCCTATTTCTCTTCTCCAGGGAACCAACAAAAGTATTCATTGTATTACACAATTTATTTCAATTTATGGGCTCATCAAATGTAAATAATGTAAAATAAAAAAACTATAGAAATAACTTATATTTATTTATTAATTAAAGTTTACAACTGTATACAAAAAATACAATATGTAAGTATGATAAACGTTTTAGAACACATAATAATCTTGGGAAGGAACCACCCAATGGTACTTCAATCATTGTTTTAAATTAGAAGATCCCGTTGCCATCTTTAAACGACGCCTCGGGGGATCGTTTAGTATGAGAGATTAAGAACTAAACGGTTTATGTAGAATCCGATCACTACAACACCTACTTGACAAACGCTCTTAATTTCCAATATTTAAAAACTCTTATACACTATGATAATCAGACCTGTTTAAACATACAGAATTGAGCTTCGGGGCTCCATCAAAACATTGAATTCATCCCGTATCCAATTCAAAAAACAGCAAAATCCTTGATGCTCCTTATTACGTCTAATAAACGTATCTATAAATATCTCAAATTCCCATTCATTGTAGAATTGTCCCGAAATAGATGTATCTCCTCCCATTTCAAAATCCTTACCAACCCTAACACGTTAGTTCTTTGAAATAACTTAATATTAAAATAGAATAGTAGTCGTAGAAAAGTGTTTAAAAACGAATATATAAGATGAAAGCTAATAAATATGTTAAAAGTAAATAAATAAATTTAAAAAATACGAATAAATAATATCAAATATTTCAGAGCTAATTACCATGCATGTGATGATGTATGCTTCCCAGGGAGTCCAAAATAAATTTTCAGCTAAGATCGCTATATCCTTAATACTAGCACATCGGTCTTCTAAAATATTTTTGGTAATATTCCGCGAGAGATCCAAACCAGAGGCCTCTAACGGTGGAGTTTCTCCTCCGAAATAATGCATTTTTCATAAATTTCTTCTTATCGTTTTCCACTCCACCCTGATCGAGGTCATTATTCTCAAATCGTACCGTCGGATCCAAGACCAAAGCTGCACCATCAGTCTTAGGGAACGCTACTGTATCTGGGTATCGTCAGTGTCAATACGATAGACCTCATCGAAATCAGGTGAAATTCTGTTTCCCAAGGAGCTTCAGTTCATCCCTAATTGTAAAGTAGATCGGACTATAATTTCTTGTTTCACCTCTTTTAATAAACGTTTTCTAAAGTTGAATTAATAATTAGTGTATTAGTGTAGTGAACCTGTTTCCACAGGTATCAACTTGCATTAATTAGTCGAAATTTTAAAATCCACTTGGTCAACCACTATCTACTCCCAAATCTTCTATACCGCTTCAGCTCCCGAAACGCAACCACCATACTGCACGATGGAAGCCCAAATATTTGTGGCTTCAAAGTGAAATATACTGATACACGCGTCTATTTTTATTAATATATATATCTTGAATAAATATGAGCTAATTATTATATTTGTGTTCGTACAGTAAATATTGTTGCAATGACAAATATTTTCCACCCTAGTTTCTTGGTATTTTGTGATTTTTTTAATATATATGTTTGAATGTTGAGGTTAAATTATACTTATGTTTTTAATAAAATTCTCTACAATTAAACTTTTTATTGAAATTAAAAAAAACAAAAACAGAACAATTAAACTGTTTCAAAATACTAACTTATTATTAACATCCATTTAGATAACATTTATTTTTTAGTTATTTAAAATGAATTACATTGTGTATATATTAAAAAAAAAGTTTTAATATATTATTTTACTCAAATTTAACTGTATATTATATAAATAGTTTGTTTATTGTATCTGCATAATTTTTTTTTTCAAATGTCTTTGTATCCTTGCTATTATTTTAGCTTTTGTTTTTAGTTATATGCATTACTTATAAAAATCTTCTGCTTTTTCTGTTTTCTGCTCTGTCTATTATATATAAGGTTTTTTAATTTGAATTTGCGTTTTAGAGTCATACTGTCGCCTTAGCACATTTTATTGTATTTTTCATCATTAAATGGCTAATGTCAATTATAAGATAAAGTTGTTAAAAGATTTTAATTGTTATAATTATATTTAATATAAAGTTTGATTAGGTTAATAATAAAATGGTATTTGCAGAGAATTTATAAACTTATGATGGGATCAAAGACTCCGAACATGGTAATAGTTAATAAAGGTTTTATTACAATGCTTCTAGGAAAAATTTTACCTTAATATTCAAATAAATACTAGAAAAAAATTCCCACTAATAATTCGATTCTTTTTTTTTCGAAAACTCAATAGGGTCTAGGAAGAGCGACAAGAGTTTTATGTTTGATTAAATTTAGTTAATATTTGCAGTACACGCGAAGAAACCAAATTAAAATGCTAACCTAAAAAATTATATCAAATCTGTTTGTTTAACATCAATCGAGGAATCCCAAACAATAATGAATAGTTATAAGCGAGGTTGTATGTTGAGATTGAGGCAGAATGAGAAAATCGCTGATGCATTTGATCTATTATTAACTCTGCTTCCGTAGCAGTTTCAAGTGATAATATGTGATTTGAAAAGTCGTAAACAATGAGATATCATATTTTTACATTCATTTACCGACACACTGAACATATAGTAAGGGGAAGTGTTACGAATACGCAAAATTACGAATTCGGGTTTACAGGTTCAAGGTCCCCTGAGTTCAAATAAATGTGTCTCACAAAGTGGTCTGTGGGAACAGCCTAGCTCAAAAACAAAAATTCCTACGAAACTTAAATTACACATTGAAATTTAAAATCTGTACCGCTACAACTCATGAAGGATCTGGGGTGCAGTACTTTGTAAGGAAGTACTGTATTTAGGCCAACGGTTGTGCAAGGAGCTGATTGGGACAGAAGCTGGGTGGACCCCACAAGGGCTCTAGAACCCACAGGGTTGACTCACGGTTACAGTGTAACAGAAAACAATTTTCTGACCGGCCGGATTCGAATCCGGGTCCTTGGAGTTTGTAACAGAATGCCACCGCGGCGTAGTTCAGTGGTATGACACTGTGCTACGAACTCCAAGGACTCTGGCTGCGACACATAATTATTTATTCTAATACTGTAGCCATTAATCAAACCTAAGGTTTCGGGAGCCCGTCGGGCTCCTTGCCTCTTAAAGTGGTACACTTAATTGGGAAAAAATATCGGAGGTCGTGATTTTGACCAAATCACCTCCTTGCACAACCGTTGGTCTAGCAACATTACTTACAAAGTATTTTTTTTTTAAAACTACTATAACGATTTCAATTAAACTCAGTAAATCAATTCTTATTAAGTGATCTTATTCTTATTAAGATAATGAAAATAAGTCTTATCCTCATAAACAAAATATAGCAGAGCTTCAATGACGAAATTTGAAAAAAATATCGTCTAAAGTACCTTTGAACTTATTTATTTACAATGAATAACGAGTTCTCATAATTAGCGATAGTAAGCAATGGATAAAAAAAAAATATTGATGAATTTGATAAATAACTAAAGGAGTAAACATGAAAAATAGAAACAGGAGTTGGAATTAGAAAAAAAAACAAGACCGCATTCATACGTATATGTCTTCGTTATATTTAGTTAAACTGTTATATTCTTGGCAGGAGCAAAGTTAATATTGGTTAGTTTCACAGAAACCCTGAAATACGAATTTCGATAGTAAGTAAAAGTTTCTTTTAAAACCTTTCTAGCCCGTATAGAAAACCTGGTCATTATATTCAAAATGGCATATAAGCGCTATTTGTTGACAAACTTTTTCAGTTTTCTAAAAATGTTTAAGTCCTGCAAGTTGAAAATCTCGTCAAATTGTTAGGAAATTTTAGGTACCCTCCTTCCGCCCCAATAAATTGCAACAACTTCCCTGTTTGCGGCTTTACTAACCTTTTTTATTCTTGGGGTATTGTTTTCAATATCATGAGCACACTAGTCATCAAATATCGCAATGACTTTTAAAAAATCAAAAAGTTTAGTTTGCAAAACATTAAAATTAAAAAAAAAACTTACATTTAAAAAAATGTTAGTTTCAAACTTTAATTTGTCTCCGCTATTCGATGAAAGAGGGCGCTATGGACAAGATATACTGAGGGTTAGGTCACCATTTCTAAATTGTTAATAACGAACCTTTCAAGCCCGCATAGAAATCTAGTCTTTCCCTTTATCAATTACCAAACCATTTTAATATACCAAGAGGTAATAGAAAAAAATGAAAATGTTTGGACTTTATCAGTGATAACTCCCTTCTAAGTTAGTTATCATTATATTAAAAAGCTAAATCTTTTTTCATTAGGAGTGCAATTAAATTGTCTAAAATCAATGTGAAATAAAATATAACGAGAGTACATACTAAGAGAAAAAAATAAAAAACTTTTGGACCTTTTCGGTGATACCTCCCTTTCTCCAATTCGAATTTGATTTTGAATGTAGCTTTGAGATGTAACTGACGGAATCATGAATTTAAATTTGATATACATTCCGTTGTTAATAAGATAAATTTATGGTTATGTAATTGAAAAAGTAGAAAATTATTAAGTTTGAGCGTAATGTAGTGAATGTCAGTGGTAACTGTGGAGTGGAGACAGGAAATGACAAGACAAATTGGAATGAGCAATTCGGTCAATGGTACCATTCACAAATAAACGGCGATTGTCAACAAATAGTTCAGTCCGTAACCCAGGCCAACTAAGGACCAATTATCATCCTAATTAATTTTTATATGCGTAAATAAGCTAATATTATTTGAACAATTAATTAGTTAGAGGTTTTAATAATTAAAATTAAGAGTGTTCAGAGATAATATTTACTTAAAAATGATAATAAAAACTGCTATTTACATTTTTAATGCATACTGACCATTTTCACTTCATTATTATTGAAATATGATGGTAATTATATATCTATTTATTTTTGAGCTAATTCAATAAGTGGCTTATGTATGCATGTAGAGAATAATAAATTAAAAATAATTAAATAAATTAATAATACAGAATAAGCTGGGTATGTAATTTATATTTTTTACAATTCAGTATGAAAAAAAAATTAACATTATCAGAGAGACAAATATACACATGTTAATTACAAGACAGATATCCAGGTTTCATATTGAGGTTTTAAGTTTATTTTTTTGTTTTTTCTTAATTTTTTTTTTTTACATATTTTTATTGCATTAATTTAAGATGTACAATAGAGGTTTTTAGGTACATATACAAATAACAATTTAAGATCAGATTCTGTGGGACCAAAGTATATGATAAAGCCACCTCAAATCAACGTAGTCTCTTTTGAAGGAAGATCCAAAAAAATTGCAGGGCTTATAATATAAATTAAAATAAAAGGAGTCTTTGAAGATAAAATCAAATGAGCAAACTTAATAATGAAAAGCAATAAACAATTTTACAAAATTAATAATTATATATGAATATAAAACTACTTTTCTGCGACTCCGATAGGATAGCGAAAGATATTTCTTTATGTAACCGTAGTGTAGGGTTATTGCTTCGAACTCATTGACACTGCTTTCATAGGCAACTTTCTAAGGTGGTCAAAAGTTGATGGGCTCATGATTCAATTAATGTATCCAATTGTCTAATTTTAATTAAATTAAATACAGCCATGACATTCATCGAACGACGTGGTTGTATTACCATTAATCACAAATAACAATAAATTGTTTAAACAACACATAACACGGACATACAGGGTCAGGTAAATGAATTAAAGGAAAGACTGATGGCGACAAGACAGATGATTCAAGACCGTAGATTGTTTCGCCAACGAAATAATCCCCACTGACCGTTATTCTTACATTCATATATAACCATAAAAAAATACAGATATATTTTCCTAAAAATAAAATAAACTTATAAAGAAAATAATTCAAATAAAAATAAATGTTAAACATTAACCATTGAAATTTGCGTGAACATGAGTTAAGCAAGTTTAGCATAAATTTTGTGTTGAACATAATACGAGTGATTTACATTTCCCGGAAAGTCTAAATTGGGATATATTTTGCAGATATGCAATATTTTATGATGTTATTAAAGTTGAATAACGTTCTATATGATTGAAATATAAAACTTTATTTACCAAAGAACAATTTGAAATACCGCTTTAAGAGTGAGTGAGTAATACGAAATAAAAATTATTTGTTGTGAAACTATCGGTTAGAAGAACTTCAATAAATATTTTACAAAGGTCACTAGGCCAATCTCTTGAGGCTTTCCATAATTTTGTAGAAGTTCATGCAGAACGTTTTGTGGTTGATTGAGAGTAAGGACGGTTTGTCCAATAAATGATAAGTAGGTAGAGGAAAGAAACTAAGGAGAAATTTCTAGTTTCTTTCTTTTATTTCTCTTACTTCGTGAACCTACAACGATAGTGTATCTTATAGTACACATTTATAAAATTTCGCTTATCCCTGTAGATCTACTACCAACGACATCATCTCCACAAGCAAATAAAATGAAATTATCATAAAACGTCAAAACACTGTTTACTTCAGCATTTAGAAGGAAAATGCTCTAAAAATTTGCTTATTCGAAAAAAAGAATGTTAAGCTTTGGGGCTCTGTTGAATCCCGTACCCAATCCTGAAATGTCCCTTATTATGTTACAAATGACTTTTCTAAACATTATTTAAACTAAAAAACGTTTTACTTCGCAGTTACGCAAAAAAGTTTGTTTTCTACCTTTTTTTTATTTTCATTTTTATTATTACCCCTTTCCTGGGTATATCTACAGGGTGCCACCCTACTTTAACCATGGTGGGAGGTCAAGTTTTCATTTCCGCCTCAGAAATAAAAGTTCACCACCCAGGCCATTCGAACCTACTTCGTTGCAGTTCCGAGGTTGCAAAGACCTACGCCTCAACTTTCTCACCTACAGACAGCCTCTAAATTTCCAAACTTGGACTAGCGATAATCTTCGACAGCGCACAATAGGACCAATGATCTCAAATCCGGCCAGAATACGGAAAATCATACCAAATATTGAGTATGCATTAACATTATCATGTCAACTAATAGATTAGTATTCTACACCGTCAAACCTTGTTAATTTAGAGATTTAATAGTTAATCCTACCTTATAATAATCCCTATTTATTTATTTTATTAACTCTTAAATTTTTCATATTTCAATTTTATTGCGTACATTTAATGTCAATGACCTCTTATTAGTTAAGCAGTTAAAGATATCTCACCTCAAAGTAAGTGTAAACAAATATAAATTTTTTCTTATATTATTTTCAGACAAAATACATACATTTTTCTTATTCCTGCTGGTTCCGATAACCTCCCTTTCAAAATTAGAAAACAAATGTATAATATTAAAAAAAAAAATTTTAAGTAATTTTTACTTCATCGTAAAAAAAAAAAATTGCGAAAATCGAATTTCTAATGTAGAATGTTACCGACTTTCACAACTTGCTGCCCTGGTTTCAAACGAATTTTTTTTTTTAATGTTTACAATTTTTATTTGCAACTTTTAATTGCAATTACTGTAAAATAATGACTATCAACAAATGAGCTGCAACATAAAGGCATGGGATGAGTTGGCAGGAGGCTGACAGCACCCAGGAGATCCTTCATCCAACTCCTCTTCAACTAACGCCGAGTTACATCAGAAATGTCATTTTTCGCCATCTGTCATACAAATTTATTGAAATGTCCATGTAATGTATCGTAAAACCGTTAGTAAGTCATAGGAATGTGGTCCGTTACAGTCGGAATGCGTAGGTCGGAGTAAATGGTTTGGCTTGAAACGTACAGTACATGAGTCGGGAAGAAAAAAAGGCAGTTATCTCACCACAATTTTTAATTACTCTAATGAAAACTAGGTATAATTACTAGTCAAAATTGATGAGTCTGCCAAGTATAGGTAGGGGGAATACAAATTGGCGGCTGTTAACCTTAACCTTAAAAAACATTAATTTTTCATTTGGAGCTCTATATCTTAAAAACTATCAACAAAACTAGAAAATCTAAGAGAACATTATTTAAAGAAGAGTATATTTGCTGAAATATTAATCCTAAAAAAGCTATTTACGTCCAATAGTTTTCGAGATATAGCTTTTTAAAAAGCAAAATTTCTTAAAAATGTACTGAAAGATTAGCAGTTAATTAATTTATTTTGAGAAATCTATATCTCAGGAACTATGTGATATACAGATGTCTATTAGCACTCAAATTAAAGCTAGTTTAATGGACTATAAAGAAGTTTATGACCTTTACCTTCGTAGGAATAGTAGTTTTCATCATATTTGATAAAATAAATTGATTTATAGTTGTTCGGACAATAAGTTTGATTTATGAAAAACTTCATTTCAGAAAAAATTGATCGTACAGATGTCTGACAGCGCTCAAATTAAAGCTAGTTATTATATTTACTACAAAAGTAGTATGTTTACCTTTGTAGGAGTAGTAATTTTTATGATATTTGACAAAATAAACTCACAAAATGTTAATTTCTAGTTGTTTGTATAAAATGTTGGATTTTCGAAAAAACATATATCTCTAGATCCATTAGACACACATATGTCTACCAACACTCAAAATAAAGGAAATTTAACTTACTATAAATTAGTTTATGACACTTATATTCGTAGGGGTAGTAGTTTTTATGATATTCACATATGAACATAAATTTGGCAAATGAAAATTTGTCCGAACAACTATAAATCAATTTCTTTTAGCAAATTTCATGTAAACTATTACTCCTATGAAGATAAACATCATATACTACTTTATAGCTCATTAAACTAGTTTCAATTTGAGTGCTAATAGACATCTGTACGTCAAATGGTTTTTGAGATATAAATTGTTCAAAATAAATTCACTATCTACTGATCTTTCATTACGTCCCATACAACATTTTTATGGAATGTTGCTTTTTTAAAAAGCTATATCTCGAAAACTATTTAATGTAAATAGTTAGGGCTCATATTTGAGCAAATTTACTCTTCTTTAAATGACGTTCTCTTAGGTGTTCTTGTGTTGTTCCTACTTTTTAAGATATAGAGCTCCGAATGAAAAATTAGTTTTTTTTATCGTTTTGCAACAGCCGCCATTTTGTATTCCCCCTACCTATACTTGGCAGACTATTAATTATACATAGTTTTCATTAAAGTAATCAAAAATTGGGGTGAAATAACTGCCTTCTCCTCCTCTTCGGCTCTTGTACTAGTAGAGTGGTGAGTTCGTTACCAGTTTTAAAAATTGCGTATTTAAGGTCAGTATTTTATGAAGCAGTCTTTTTAGCTGGTCCATAGCTTTGGCAGGTTAAGTCCATAAGGACTTTAGTAAATAATTGTATAGGTTAAGTTTCTCTCTGAGGGATGATTTAGAATGTATGTGTAGTATGGAATATAATTGTCTTAGTCGGAAATGTAGTGTTTTACGTTTTGTTTTGACGCCTGGGCTCCTTCTGGGGGAACTTCTGTATATTAAAATATCTTGATATTATACCACATACTATTATATCATAACACAATTGAAGAGTGATTTAAATCAGTGTTACTTTGTTAAGCGTCTTCTTATATAAATATTTTTTCGAAAGACAATTAGTTTATGTGTTACAAGTGCAGTTCACACAACACAAAATAATTATCACAGCTTTTATAAAACCATTACATATTTTTTAATGATTTCATTTGTCAAACAAGGGGTTTAGATGTGTCCAAAGTATCCTACACCTTTATATGATGTGTCCCACCCATTGGGATAAAGTAAAGGTTTAGGATAAAAAAAAAAAGGTAAAATATTTTTTTATGATTCTCAGATTCTGGAATAAGTAAGATTAGATCTATCATGATCAACTAAAGGCAAAGAAAAAAATCAAGTAATACTGCCTCTAAAAAAAAAATTTTTTTATAAACTTTATAAAACAATGAAAAATAATTAAATTTCCTATTGATAATCTTTGGTGACAAAATCATACGTACTTTGGCCAGTCAGCATGTGGTAGCGAAACAGGTATGTAGAGCCACAGCATAAAGGAGATGAAAACACTTTGTCCGGTTAAGTGGCTGTCTATGCAATGAAAAGCTTTTCAATTCTATACTCAGGTCCTGGGATTGTTCCCCGCTCGACTCAAAGCGTAAGATCCAGCGTTTATGTTCCCATCATCTCAACTTTCCCAATGATCATACTCGAATCCCTTCCCACTGTGTCTTCTTAGATTATTTCGATCATAAACAAATTGAAAAGATTAAAACCTGAGAAATAATACATCATATTCTGCAATTTAAAGCTATTATTATATCACAAGTAAATTAATTTTATTTCTGGCTATATAAAAAAAAGAAAAAAATATTGTCAACGAAAAAAACCTTATTGAACATTTGTAAAACCAGTTTGTTTTTTATCTATACTTTTAAATTCCTATGAAAGAGACCAATAAACCTAAATCACAATGATTACATGAATTTACAAGAAAATTAATTTATTTTATGCTTGAGAGGAAAGGAAAATAAAATATATTTTTTATTTGTTATTTTTTAATATATTTAATATTTTAGACTTCTTTAAATTTATTAAATATTATATAAAAGGAAGATGTTCTGGAGTACGGTCAAAAAAGATCAAATATTTATTTGCCGAAGTTTTGACCCACTTTGCAGGCTTTCATCAGGACTAAAAAAGATACAAACAACTAAAAGAATATAACAATGTAAAAGAATAAGTCTTTTAGTCTGTACTGTATTTTTATATTTCTCTTTTATCCACTTTTTTATTTTATTGTTATTGTTTCCGTTTTCATTGTCTTATACTTTTTTGTAATTCTTGTTTATTTATGCTTTTCACTGTACTTTATTTTTATTTTCTGTAATTTACTTTGTTCATTTTTATATACATTTTTTAAATTATTATACCCATGCCTTTGTTCACTTTGATTTCATGTGTATCGATTCTCTTAATTTTTTAATATTTTTTAATTGTTGGTTTGTTTGTTTTTTTGGCCCTGATTTTGATCCTTATATTTCGCTTGATATTTAATAATGAAAAATAAGGATTATAATACAAATAAATATTTGTGTTGTAGAATTTATCTAATTATCTGAACCTGAAAAACCCGAAGGAGCTTAGCATCGCTCTAGAACATCAATGATCTTAATGAAAATATTGATATTTAAAAAAACATGAATGCCTGCTATACGTAGGCCGAAGTCTCCAGCGCTAGGTAAAATGGCTCCGGTTGAGGTGAACGACCACGGTTCCAGTCCTACATCATCTCCTATCTCGCCCTGGACCTGGTGGTTCTGTCTCGTCCTCATCCTCTATACTAACACAGTGTCAAGATCTCAGGATGTATTTACAAACAGATACTCCTCAATTCTTTGGTATAGGAATTACATCTGCAAATAGTGAAAGCAGAAATCAAGAATACAGTGGGACTTTGGTTTTAAAGGGAAACTTTTGGCACAACTTCACGCAGAGGAAGTATTGCAGTCAAAAAGCAGAAAGCCTTGACTCAGATGTGAGTTGTGGTGGCAAAAAAGAAAAAAAAAAAAGAAATTAAAACCTGTTTGAAACATCGAATTTCAAACAATGATATGACAATACTAGAAGACATCGAAGATGATTTTGAAACACCCTAATCTACGGCTAGTAAATGAGCTATGTTGGGTGTTTCAGAGATATTGTTACATATATACAAATACATGTTGTATAATTGCACTATGAAGTAATTTATAATGACAATCTTAATAGAAGTAACAGTTTTCGAGATATTTGGATAAATAAATTCACAAAAAAAGTTGACTCACGGTTATATGAAAAAAAAAAATGTTTTTTTAAAACTAGAGAACTATTAGACAAACAGATGACTATTGCCACTCTAGCTTCAGTTTGAGTTTAAATTTTCTTAAAGTAGTTTATAATGTCTACATTTGTAGAAGTA
This sequence comes from Halyomorpha halys, assembly GCF_000696795.3. Lineage (NCBI taxonomy): Eukaryota > Metazoa > Arthropoda > Insecta > Hemiptera > Pentatomidae > Halyomorpha > Halyomorpha halys. Next base: position 63,093 of record NW_027107231.1, read on the forward strand.
GGAGTTTCTATGATATTTACATACTTATGGTAACAAACATTCATAGAATATTGATTTCTCGTTATTTAGAAAAAAACATCGTTACTTTTTGAAAAAAAAAAATGTAGCTCACGAAGTAGTTAAAATTAACGAAGCAGAAATTGAATATACTTTAAAATGGTGTAAATATGTTTTTACATTAGGTAGGTAGCTTTAAAGATATTGAATACCGTATGAAAAACGTGTAAAACCTAAAAAAAATTCAATTGGGCGCCATTTTTATTATGGTGACAGACTTATATTTTTTCTCATCTTCAAGGGCATAATTGATCGAAATTAATGTAAGTTTGTGTAAAGCAAGTCACATTTTTCTGCAAGAGGAATATAAATATTGACAATTAGCACTAGTTAAATGTTCACCCGCGACGTGGTTCAAGGACTTTTACCCGAGAAATCCTAAACTGCCGTCGTGAGAGATATTTATGAGGACGTGACATCCGTACAAATGGAAATGAGAAGAAAATAGACGAGTACAAGATCAAAAACACCTGTTTATACCCCCACTTCCTCTTGAGGTATAACAGTAACTATGTGGCATTCTGGATAGAGGTCACGTTGAAACATATTTCTTTCCAAATATCGTTATTTACTAGTGGTTTCATGTTTTTGGTAAATTGTTGGGCTCTCGGTCTCCTTAAAATTTTTTCTTTTAGATTCTATTGCCAATGTGTTTTATAAAGTATGTATAGAATTCCAAATAATAATTACTAATTTGACTACAAATTATGTGCAAACACTTGTAGGCAAACATTTATTTTATTTAACATATTGTATTCGAACATTTTTAATGTAAACTTTTAAGGTCACCTACGGAATGGTGAGGGGTGAGATAAACAGGTAACTAGATACGGCTGCACAATTCGGCAACATGGCCGGCCGGTTTAAGTGCCCACACACAACCGTAAACTAAAAATTTAAATATGCCTTCCTACACTTACAGGCTTGGAGATGGATAATATTAAATTTTTGAACAGATTTTATTTTTATGAAACAAAATAGTGTTCCGAAATAATTGCGTACTTTATCATGAACAATGTCTTGTTCTAACTTTTTTGGAACAGTTTATGGAAGAATTTATTAATTGTTAGAACTTTCATAATAAAATCTTTTCCAAGAAATTTTTGTCTAGAACATTTATACTACAGAAGTTCTCGACACAACGTTTCAGTAAAAACGTTAATAAAAAAGTTTTATCTATGATTGTTTCTTTGTGCGAGTATGTGCTTATATATGAAAAATGACTGAAATATCTTATATACACTTCAAAATAAAACCTACAATTATTATGACATAAACACCTCCAAATTTGAAAATGAGTAAATAAAAAATGAGAAAGAAACAGTTTATTGTAAAATTTGTACAGTCCAACTGCATTTGATTGCTATATACTTTGGAAACTATAATTAGTTAGACAATTGTTTTTTAAAATATATGATGTATATTGGTGTAACATAATTTAAATTCATCTACAATATTTAGTAATATATGGATGTTTTGTACTTAGTTCTATTTTGCTTTATAAATTTCCTTTTTCTTTTTCATTCTTGTTCATTATTTTCCTGTCTCTTTGAATTTATTCCCTTTATTAACCCAACGCCTTTTTTTCCCTTTAGCACTTATATGCTAAAACCTATTTACAAAATAAATCGTTATAATCTTAAATAAAGTAATAATGTATATATGGCAGAATGAAGCCTAGAAATATGCAAGATATTATAATGTAAATTTTGTATTTATATTTTTTAAAATTTTAAAATGTTATTTTCCAATATATAATTCAGTTATTTTATTTCTATAAAATGGAGAGTATTAATTTTTTTTTATTTCTACTTCTGAGAATGCTTTATCTCACTTAAATGGTTGATCATTCGGGGTTTTTCTTTTCGTCACAACAGAGGTTTTCATGATCATTAGCTTTAACATGTTAAATAAAAAATGTTGTGTTAAATGGAGAAATATTTTTTCTTTTAGCATGGTAAGACGATATAAAATTTAACATGGATGAGGGTCCGTTAATTAGGTCTGCTAAACGTAGAATGACGCCAAAAAACAGACAAACTGAGCTCCATACTGTCGATTATCGTTTTGATAGGTTTGTTGCTCGTAGTTCTTGTTTGGTTTTCATTGTTTTTGTTTTGGGCGTTTTTAACTTTAATAGCATAATGGATAAAAATAACAATAAAGAAATGGAAAAAAAACTAGAAGAGGAAACAAGAAGTGAGTGAGGTGGAAGAAAACTAATGTGACGAAGGTGTTGGAAATTTTATTATCTCGTAAAGATTACAAGGTTACAAATCATGTTGCCAAGAAAATCCACCAGGAGCTCTGCATTTAACAAAAACCATGTACTTTAAATTAGGCTGCTCACAATAGTAAACATTTAACATTTAGCATGTTAAAACTTTTTACATTTAATACATCATAAATATCCCTAATATACACGCCAGTCATATGTATTTCACGCTGTATGAACACATAATTAGGTTTATAGTAATTAAAAGAAGTTTTTTTAAACAATATTACTTTAATAGGAAGGTTTTCATCCAAGAATCCCTTTCATGGAGAAGCATAAGTATATGAAAAATTATATGTGAGATCATATCCTTAAATTATTCTAGTAGGAAAATTATATTAACAGCACTTTTAATATCAAAAACAATTTATGACATTAGTCCTTTAGAATTTTTTTAAGTTTTTGTTTTATACCCGCAATAAATAATAATTTGTATATTTGTATTACAAGCTATAAATATTTTGTTTTCATTGTTTATTATTATGCCCATAATTATGTCAATTTTAATTTCTTTGTTTATTCAACCTTTACAACTCCATTGATCACAACAGCCCTGATGAAGACTTACAGTGTGGGTTGAAACGTTGGCTAATAATGAACTACTTCTTAATTGTTTTTCTTGACCAGAATCCGGAATATCTTCTAATTCACATACGGTCAACCAGAAATCAAAAGGTTCTTGTTGTACTTTACTATTTTGAAATTTAATTTCACAAGTTCTCGTTAAACAGTCAGAATAAAAAAGTTGGACGACTCTTTAGAACTCAGTTTAAATTCATTATTTAACATATATAAATGCACAACTAAAGTGAAATAGAGGAAGAATGAAATACAAACAAAAAAAATGAACTCAAGTTTAAAACAGTTAATGTAAAAGCTAAAGCAGAACAGCTCATGTCAAGTGGAAAGGCAAACGTATTTTTAAAATCCTTCCACTTATTTCATCGATGCTTTAGCTTGCGCTATACATTTCTGGGGAAAATAATCATCTAAATGTATAACACAATGAACATGCTTTGAATAATGGAAACAAAATATTTATAGTATGAAATAAAAAAATACAAAGTATTACTGTGTTGTCGGTATTTAACATTCAATGTTAAATCAGATATACTTTAATTAGGTTATTTTGCTTTAAACAGGAAATTATTGGTGAGTATAGAGTAAAAAAAAAAAAAATGACAAAATGTACACTTAACTGTGGAAACATGTTTTAAATAAAACATTACACCATTTAAACTGTGCTTCGAATTTCTTTTTAAAAGAAGCCTTTTCTAAAGTTGAAAACCAGAAAGCTGCACGGAAGAAACAAAGATGACTTTCGAAGCTTAGTCAAAATGATCCAGATCCAAAAAATCCATTAAAATTAGGTTGTAATGAATCTAAGAGTGGTACTTTAAGTGGTAAAAATTATTGAGCAAATACAGAATTTTTCTCAAAAAATTTTTTATATATATTCCCTGCCTGAGGGTTCATTGTAACAATTGTATACATGTATATATATATACAAATAACATTTTAAAAATTATTTCTTCTATGATATTGATTATATTTAAACACTACTTTGAACAAGACTATTTGCCTAATTGAAGCAGGAAACACAAATGTCTCAACGCAGAGGAATGTAGTTATACAATTACAAACTTTAATACTTGTCTAGTTACAGAAGTCCTCTTTCAGCTCTATTGTCACATAACTCTAAAGAATTAACCTGATATTTATATCTATATATAGATATATATATCCATAAACCTCCACGTTTTTATTGTTTATACCTCTATTCAACTATTTTGTAAAAGAAATTTCTATTATTTCTGTTTTTTTTTTAATATATGGTTCTCGAATCTATTTGATGTTATTTAGGTAATAATTATTTTCTTATAGTAATTATATCTTATACTTCCAATCCTGTAACGGTTTGTTGGGACCAAACTCCTTATATTTAAAAGCAAAGATTGACCTGTAAATAACTGATGCACTTGGCATACTTGAATTATTTCTATCTGTATTGAAATCTGGCTGTTCTATGTTCTAAATTATATTTTTTATAATTCTAATTATTTTATATTCTATTTTTTTTATTTTGTGTGTATCTATTATTTTTGAAATCAAAGTTGTATTTAAGTTGTATGCTGTATTGTGCCAGTGTTGTGTTTATATATTTTTTCAATTACTCCTATGCTGTTTAATCCAGGTTTTAATATTTTTTTTTTAGCTATCTCCAATATTGTCGCCAAATGCTGAATTTATTTTATAAATAATATTTTGCTAGTAATTTTTTTTTTTTAATTGTATCCTTCATATTATTTAAATTAGGGTTATTATTATACGGTCCGCATTTTAGATTATTGCGGTCAAAACTACAACCAACTGAACGTTAGGTTGCTGGCGGCTACCCTTCTGAAGAAACCAACAGGTGAAGAAGGAAGGAGGAAGAAAAGGTAACCTCTAAAGAAGTTGAAATGAAGGGTCTCTGAGTAATTACAGTTGCACGAAGTAAGGCCTGAAGGACCGTGAGAATCTATAGGAATGTGAAGATGTTTTTGAGACAGCAATATAATCTTTATTCATAGGTTAAGTCTCAAAATATATTTCGAAACTATTGGATCTGCCGGAATATATATTTTAATCTAACAATTAAATCGCAATACACAGTCCTATATAAAAACTAAACACACTGATTTTAGATACAACAAAACCTAAGTTAGAGTATAGATGACTGCTTTGAACTTAATTATAGCTTTAAAAGGAATTGCATTATTTGAAGACATTATCAAAAGTCCATTTAAGTACTATAAATTAAGCATTAAAAGGATTTCAAATATTTCCAGTATTGAAGAAATGTTTTATTATAGGTGTGAATGTGTGTCAGATGTATTTATTTTATTTTTAATTAAATTTCATTTTCTTTATATTGTAAATAAATTATTTTATTATTTAATTGGTCTTTATTATATTTTTATTTGTACATACCATATTTACATTTTTTCTATATTACTTTTTTATTTTATTAGTATTATTATTATTACCATTCACTTTTATTTTCTCTCTTTTTCTTTTTTCTTTAGTTTAGTGTTATGAAGGAATACTTAAAACGCTAACATTTATTTCCTTTAATTGTTACAGCTCGTATTATTATTGTTCAACAAAAATTATTCTTATAATAATAAGATTCTTATAATTTAATTATGCATTAAAAATTAATAATATAACATTATAAAGGTAATGTTAATAATTTGGAAACTTTGTAAATAAAAAAAAAATGAAAAAGTCATTCAATCTGTGATAAGACAGGGTATGTATTAATTGTTGAGTTATTCCACAAAATTGTTATCACAAAAATTTAAAGCTCTTTAAGTATGTCAGTAAATTAAAATATATTGTTCTTAACCACACACAAAAAAAGTTGATTGATTACTCAATAAACCTTGTAATAATCAGTTTAATTATTATAACATAATTATGTTGTAATAATTAAATTATATGAATATTCCGATGGGCAGTCAAAAACCGCCAAAGTTTTTGACACAGGCCAGCCAAAAAAATAAAATAAATAAAAATAGATCACTATTTTTTTTTTTATTGATATGAGCCTTCCAATAATAAAAATAAAACGCGCATCACACAACTTTCACTTATAACCCTACTTCAAGTAGGTTTTTTTATTTATTTAATTTTTCTTTATAATTTTTTTAATATT
>NW_027107231.1:69855-123959 GCF_000696795.3 Halyomorpha halys
CCATACAAAATGTCAATTTGTGAATTTTTTGCCTCAGACATACCTTTAAACTCAGATTTGATAAACCGTGTATTAAATCATACAACAAGAAGGCGAAAAAAGTAGGTGAATTCTTTCATTTTATTTTATTTTTATGTGTGTGAGAAATAGGAACTCCAACTTCATCTCCTGGATTGAAACCTAAATCTATGCAAGACTTTCTGAAGTAAATTCTTTATTGTATTTTTTAAATTGTTATTACTATTTTTTTCATTATACAATTCTCTAAAAGGGAGAGTATTTGTTTTGTTGCTTTTTTTATTTTTACTTCTAGAATATCCTTTAGATCTCTTAAAAGGTTGGTGTTTCAAAGTTGGTCTTCCCTATCCTGATAACCATTTTCCTACATCTAGTCAAAGTTGTTGGTCAACAACCTAAGTTACTTTGCATACATTACTTACAGTTTCACCTGATGTGTTCAAAAAGTTCACCGTTGTTTAGCAAATATGACACTAATCCTCGTTCAATTGAAGACGTTAACTCCTGAACCATTTCTGAACTCACTCTCCGACATAGGTGGACCAGGTTTTCTCGTAATTTATCAGGCTTGAATGGCAAGCAGGCATAAGTCCTTTCCTTTAAATAACTCCAGAAAAAAAAATTCCAAAGGACTTAGATCTGGTGGCCTTCGTTCATTACATTTCTAGCCGCTACAGAGAAATGCTAAGGGCATCTAACAGGTTGAAACCACTTATAATTAGCACAGAACATGAAGAAAATAAATGCAAAAGGTCAGGTAGTTCTGACTGTATGTTACTTGGATTCAGGTTTGCATTACAAATCTAAATATGGGACCTCAGAAGAATTTTTAATAATTAATTAAAACCCTAAAATGTTCATTGATTTTTCATTCCGAGCTCATTATTTTAGAAACTACCTACTGTACGAAAAACATTATATATGCCTTCTTTAAAGTACAGTAAATTTGCAAAAATTTGAGATTTTAAAAAGATCTATACGTTTATCAGTATTTGCTTAGGGCGCCAGTTTTTAAGGGACGGTATTTTTTGAGATGCGACCTTTATTGACCACCACCCAGACTATCTCCCTACAATCAACTTCATATGGTCAACTAACAGCCTGCGTCTTCAAAAAGTGAAATATTGGGAAAACTAGGGGATATCAATCTGTTGATATCTTTGAAGAAAAGACGATGGGCATAATACCCCATGACAAAGTACCAGAAGGTCTACGTCCTTAACTACAACAAAAGCTTTGTTGAATAGATTTCCCACCGGAATAGCTTTTTCCAAACCTAAGCGCCACATGCATCAAAGAACTTCTTGAGCATTTGGCTAATCGGTTCTTATTGTTCTCGTTTACCCCTTTGCACCTTGTGTACGATAGGCATAGTATTTTTTTTAATTTCGGTTATTATTAAATTTACGATTAGAGCCCACATTTTAGAAATTTTACTTAATGTTTATTATGTTTTTATGAGGCACATATTTTCCAAATCGTTGAACATAGATTGAAAAATGCAATATAATGTACTTCCTTATCTACTACCAATACTCCCTGATTCTATTTCCCCCAAAATCCGTCAGGTTCTAATTACCTCCCTCATCCTTCTAACCCCCCCCCCCCCCGCTTTGCGTCTGTCTCGTTTATGGTGTGGATTATAAGGTAGGCAAGAGATAAGGCTTATGAGATAATTGAATTGTTTTATTCACCTCCAGGATCCCCAGAATCTCTCATGACGGTAACTTCACCTCTTTTCTGTCGGAAATACTTCCTTGATCTGTACCTCTTAAGAGCCTTTAAAACTAAAAAGCGTAAAATATCCTTGATTTATTTAGCCCGTGTTGCTCTGCCCACAAACTTGTATATTCCTTCCATAGAATCTGTGCTAACGTTCCAATCGTTCTGAAATACCATACCCATGTTCATCCGTTAAACCACTTTCTCATCTGCAATTAAATATAAATTATTTCCCCTCCTCCTTAACTATAAACCTTCCTCAAATTTGTTACAAAAGCCTGAAACTTTAGCCCTTTTGTTTTTATATTACTATTTTTATTGTTTTATTATTCAGTTATTAAACCACTATATGCACTCAAATGCCCATTGTAATTATTCTGGGACCAGACGTACCAGAATAAAATTACTTTTCATTTCATGTCATACTTCAGGTGGTATATCGAGATCGCAAAGTCAGAGGTCGAACCGTTCATAATGTCAATTCAACCCCAAACAACATATCAAAAAATCAGAGCTACCCGACCTTTTGCGTTTTGAAAGTTCTTCGTTTCCTGTGCTATATACCTTACATCTAACGGTACGTCTTCGTGGGAAAAATATATAGTTTCCAATAAAGTTTCTATTTCTCATATTTCTCCCGCCAATCTGCACAGAATGAAATAAGTAACTTTTATATGTTTTCCGATAGTGCCGTATCGTTTTTGCGACCATCAGTGCTGCTTTTCTAATTGCCTCATGCAACAAGGATTTTGCCGGGTCCACCGATGGGAGTTGCGACGATTCAGGATTCTATTGCTGCAGAACATTACTTCAATGAACATAATTTTCTTAATGAAGTCTTACTTACCTTCAAGTAATATATTCTTTAGTGGCGAAATTCTATTTTGCACTCATGGTCTCTGGCGAACAAGCTCTAGTGTAGTGCCACGTGATATAGATGGAACCTATGACTTTCTATTTTTATATCTGCAGCATTGGTCCATCGCCCAGCGACTGTCGAATGTTCCTGATGCCCTATTCTACATTCAACTACGAAGCCGAAATCGCGGCATGTGCCGATAGACTGGTAGTCGTTGCGTGAGAATGCTTTCCAAGAATGGGCCAGTTGCAGATGGCAGGGCATTGGTATTCGCCATTTCAAAGAGACCCCGAAAGCTAATAGATATGTGTGTGAGAAGCAGGTACTCTCGGGGTCAGAATGGGCGAACGCCCTGAAACTAATATCAACTATGCATCCCTGCGTAGTTGGCTCTACGCTACTTGACCCTAGGCACGGCTATGGTCTTGGATCCGACGGTAAGATTTGAGAGTAATGACCTCGAACAGAAGGGTGGAGTGGAAAAGGAAAAAAAGGAAATATATGCAAAATTCGTCCCTTTTCTTAAGGAAAAATTCCGCGAGACCTTCGGAGAGAGAGTTCACCGTGAGAGGCCTCTGGTTTGGATCTCGCGGAACAATACCAGATAGAACAAGGAGCTTCTTAGAAGGCCTAGGTGTTAGCATATTGCGATATTGCGATCTTGGTGAAAATATATTATTTTGGACTCCCTGGGGATCATACACCATCACCTGCATGGGAAGTAGTTCTAAGATTATTCATTGTTTTATTTATTTGTTTTAATATGTGGACCTGTCGATTTGTGTGTTTTAACTTATTTATCCCCTTACCTTATTTATTCATTAAATTATTTTTATTTATTTATTTAAAACTTATTAATTCATTCAAATATTTCTTTTAACCAACTTTGACATTAATATTGAACATTGATGTAAAAGGAAACTATTGTCTTTCTTTTTTATTATATCATGTAAATATATGTAATTTATATTTGTCCGATCACGGATTGATTAATATGCTGTATAATGTAGCAACTCGATGTATTTAGGCAAATAAAGCATTTCTCTCTCTCTCTTTATTCGAATTTGATAGTTTTATTTATAATAACAAAATATGTTTAACCCTATATATAATTATGGATTAAATAATATTGTTGTGATAAATTAATGATAATGATGTAAGGTGTTTGAAGAATAGATTTCATTATTAGATATTATAGTGACAAATACAGGTTTATTTTAACTCTATTTATCTTGCATAATAGCTAAAAAAGTTTTATTAATAAATGTTGAGGCTGTGAAACTAAAATTAAGATTGTGCTTCATGATGGTTGGCCGAAACCTCGGATTTGTAATACTTTTTTTACCTATTAATTTATTTTTTGTAAATCTGATACATTTTTTATTATATTATGTTGTACTAAATATATTATCAGTTTACTAGGATTGTAAGGTTTACAGTATCAATATTGAACAAAAATATCACGTCTTTTAATTATACAGTATTGGAGTTCTATCAATTGGTAGATTCTCCACATGTCTGTATTATGCCAATGTATAAATAACATCAAATTTACTTATTGTAAATGTTTTTTATATAGTTTTAAATATCAATTATATAATATATAAATACACATTATACAGGAGCCCGATGCATAAAATCCATTGAACATACATCTGAAAATAAATTCAAAAAGGGGGACTTTATAGGGACTAAACGCTTAGCACGGACGAACATTTCTGGCGGTTCTAAAACCTACCAATTAGCTAATTGATTGAACAAAGTAACATGCACCGTTTTCGAAAAACTAGTAAAATATGAAACAAAATTCTGCGTCAAATGAGTACCATATTAATTAGGTCAAGTAATGCTTCATTTATGGTCGCAAACCACCAAATCCGGTCTTTCCTTGGGCTCTGTTGATGTCCATATACAACCAAAACAGGTGGCCGAATTATTACATTATGGTACTCAATTGACGGATAATTTAAAGTTCTTAAATTTATTTTATTATAACTTTTACTTTACTATAACTAGCACCTCAGGCTAACTAATACCACTTAAGGTAGTGCTAATTTCTGTGTTATTATTAGGGGTATTCATGCTATTTAGTTTAACACGATAAAGTGCGTTAAATAATTATACATTTTATTTCTATAAAATGTAGAGTAATATTTTTTTGAGTATCGACCACAGACAATGCTTTATATTACTTATGATACTATGGTTGGTTTTCCGGAGTATTTCCTTTCCTCAGAACCATTTTAGTCAAAGGTGTTAATAACAAATTGCTAAATTCTTATCTATAATAATAATATCCCTTCTTTTAGCGTGTTGAAACGATATAACATTTAACATGGTTGAGAGCCAGTTAATAGCTCTGGTAAATGAAAAATGACGTCACATAACAGACCATCTGAGCTCTATACCATTTTGTCTGCTGTCGTTTTGATAGGTCAGTTGCTCAAAGTTCGTGTTGTTATTGTTTTGAACGTGTTTAACTCTAATAAATTAATGGATAAAAATAATAGTAAAGCCATAGGAAAAAAATGGCAGAGAAACCAATGGTGGAGAAAAGATAATGTGACGAAGCAATTGGATATTTTATTATCTCGTTAAGAAAATCCGCTAGGAGTTCCTCTGCATTTAACATATAACATGGGCTTTACACTGCTCACAATTTTATACATATAATATTTAGCATATTAACTTTTTACATTTAATGCATCATGGATATCCCTACTGTAGTTGATGCTCATTTAGTATTAATAATATTCCAAAGAGTCTTTGACACTCACAAAAAACACAGAAGCAAGAAGACGTATAGCAATGAAACACAACAATTAGGAAAAAAACCTTGGTCTGTAACCTGCTTTGGCATGCATTACCGAGAATCAGCTTCGTAGGAGTGCCATCTACAAGGAATGACAGAAGAGAGAGCGGGGTGTCTTTGAAACCAAGGTTAGTGGCACAAGGAAGAGAGGTACCCATATACTACCCAGAAGAAAATGGTAGGACGATATCCTGGAAAGGTTCAAAGAAACAGTATTGGAATGGAAAAGAAAGGAGATCACACAGGACCGGGAAATTCAAACAAAATTATATATTACTATCATATGTGTTTCTCAAAAAATATCACAAGTGTTGAAATAAAATCATAAGACAGTATGTCTCGAACGTCAAGTTAATAATTTAGTTATTTAGTTTACTTTCAGTCATTTAGGTTACTTCAATCGCTTTTATGCTTCAAGTCATTAATGATTTTATGTGCTGCATTCAACACAAAACATCACCGTAGACCGTCTAATATTAGAAATAGAAAGAATACTACTGGTGAAATATGTTCAAATAAAATATGAGGAAAAAACATTGAACAGTCAAGGAAAGAAAATATTAAGGAACAGATAAAAAAAAAAAAAAAAAAAAAAATATTTTTTTTGGAAGATCGTAGGTTGACCGTGTTTAATATCTGAAAGGAAGATGGTCCTGGTGCCATGCAAAAAAATACTTTCCATTATTGAATGACAACTGTCAGATCTTGCTTTCCCTCACCTATATATGAAATATATAATATTGAATTTTGTTTCTTTCTAATAATGAAAAAACTGCTGTTTGGAAACTTACAAAAATTTATTTCCTCTCAAATTAGGGTGGTAAAAATATTTAGAGCTATATTTATTCATTATGTCAAAAATATATTTTATTTAACCGACCAAAGATTTTAGCTAATTTATTATTTTGGTTGATTTTATGTATATATACATACTGCTCCCTCTATTAAGTTTTTTTCTTTTCTTTTACTTCATCCTCATTTCATCTTATCAACTTAATATTACTTGGGGTGACAGTAGCAGCGTGATAAGGTACCAGTCTGCCAACCCTAAGGTTGCAAGTTCGAGTCCCCGGCCCTATCCGAATTTTTTCAAGTATATAATTATAAAATTCTCACCCGCAGCCTCCCCTCGTGGATTTACAAAAAAATAGTTATGTGAGTGACGAACCCACGGTCTGTCGCACCAATAATAATACTTAACTTACTAAAAATATCTGAAAGTTTTAGCGTTGGTGAGAACTTTACCAACCAAGAACCAAAAACCAAAAAAGTTTAAATATTTTTGTTAAAGTGGCCACTGTTATTGCACCTATCCTATGTATACATAATATAAACAATAAACATTTGTAGATATCTAGTGAAATTAAATTAAATTATGTCCATTATTCAAACAATGACAATCATTTGAGATTAAAAATTAAAAAAAAATCTTATGCGGCTTATTCTCTAAAGGATGATTATTGTTATCTATGTTAATTGAATGCCCCGTTTACCCCTACATCTCATTTATTCATGCGCCTAATTAGGCTTGGCCATCGCTAAACACTCTTCAAAGATAACATCATCATGCAATGTTAATTAAGCTTTTAATAATACTTCCAAACTTTTTTCATTACCATAAATAAAGAAACGTTTACCTTCAAAAGAGACCAGGCACAGAACTTTTCTGCTATTAATTTAAAACATTAAACGAGTCTTTGAGGGCTTTACTTAACATTATTATTCATTTATTTATAACACAAATTTGTTCCAAATATAGTCTCAACATTTATTTTCAAAAACTCTCCAATGTTTCGTCCCTCAGACCATGTTAAAGGAGACAACCTATAAAAATTTGTTTCTATATCAATTACATTACATACAATTTCCTAACAACATATTCATATTTTTTACCTTAAATATTGATTTCATATTCTTTAAAAATTGGTCCTGCAGGATAATTGCCCATATCATATCTTTAAAATAAATTAAATATTAAAATAATATCATAACAGTTTCACACATTGCTTTTAAATTGATTATTTACTTACAAAACTTTTTATATTTTAAGCCTAAAACTTTTTTCACATAAATTATTGCATCTATTTCCACTTACTAACATCATTCATAACAGAACCTACATTCAACAAATTAGGACTCTGTTTTCACCTTGTCAGTAAAAATTTTTTATTTTATAAATTTATACAATTCAATTTTAATTTATTTAATTTTAACAATTTAAATCATTAATCTATTATTATTCATAATTAAGGACTAGATTTTTTTATGATATCCAAAACGCCAGACTCTGTTTTGAAGTGTAGTTCTCTACGGAAAATTAAAAAAATAAAACAAAAAATCATGTCTGAAAACCACCATTGTAGAACTTGAGAATTATTTGGATAAATGCAAAAAATAAAAAATTAACCTTTTATGTTGAAGTTTACTTGCGTCTACTAACATTTTTAGATTATTTTTCTTTTATTTATCTGAATTTATAGATACAAAAAAAAATTAATCAATTATAAGTTGATTATTATTTGAAAATGAAAATGAGTAAAAGTTTTTCTAGTATGTGCAAGTTCAGATTAGTAAAATAAACGTAAATGAGGAGAAGATGGTTGGGGTTTCGGTTAGTGAAGAACACAAATAAGTAAACATTTTTTTTTTAATTTTCCGATGAGGACTCACTTCCAAAAGAGCCAGACAAGCCGGAAAACACCCGGAAAAACAAAAAAAAACTGTTTAACCAGTAATCAGACCAACATCTAAATCCTACTGTTATTCATGAATTTAAAAAATAAATAATTATGAATACATTTAAGAGAATGCAAAAATAAAGAGAAAGTTATTTTTACTCTAATTGATTAATTTTTTATAATTAAAAGAATAAATCTTATTACATTTCTATTCCCTATAGTAAAACATCCACTTACTATGTTTCTATTTACTTTTCTGGTGAAAAACTATTATTGCTATGTTTTTGTGTTTCCATGGTTGTTATGAGAATAGTTACAAAGGTTATGACTGCCGTCTTGCATGTAATAGTAATGTGAACCACTACGCCCCATAAAGGGTTATGGGTTCGGTACTTTATAAAGAAGCACTTTTTTTAGAACAACGGTTATACAAGGAGGTGATTTTTTTTTTTAAGAATAAGCTCAACCACCACATTTTTTCTCAATTAAGGCAATCCACTTTGCCCAGGTGGTCTCCAGAACCCACAGAATTGAGTCACGGGTACAGTGTAACAGAAAATAATTATATACCACAGTCGGATTCGAACCCGTGTCTTAACTTTAAAATTTTTCTTTTCTGCATAGAAACTAGTTTTTTTTTCTCTCAATTCCGGGGTTTTTGACGATCTTCGTCTGGACTCGACCTGGCTTGCAAAATACACTATAAACACACTTTATTTATGTTTGTTGTATGAGCAAAACTATTGATTGAATATTATAAAAAAATAATACGTTATTTTGAGCATAAATAATCCAAGGGATTCTTAAGCCTGAAGGTCATGTGATCAAGATGAGTGTAGCACGACCCAAAGTAATCAAACCGTTAGCGGTGGGGCCTCCATGACTGCCCTGTATCGTTCGTTTCCTTTACATGTGTGTGGGCGTCAGGCTTGACTATAATTATGAATAAAAAAATAAGTAAATATTATAAAAATAAACTTTACATAACAAACAATGGTAATTCAGTGTGAGGATATTCCCATGTCAAATAATGAGTCACGTATATAGAATGTAATTTTATTTCTCTAATCACGTAAACTATATTTTAGAAGAGTATGATTATTTATTGATTTACAAAAAAAACAAAACATGTAGTTATTTTAATATAAAAGTTTATTATATAACTGTTCTATTTATTTATAACAATAAAAAAATAATAGGGAATAGTCTAATGCGAAAATCATCCCTATTACATTGTTATAATTATTTAACAGTTATAAATAACAAAGATAAAATATTTTTAAAAAAATTAATATATAAACAAAAATAATATTAGTTATGTAATTGAAAAAATGAAGAACAAATTACCAACGAAACAACTAATTATTATTAATTCAACTAGCTCGATAATATGGTGTGATTTATGGATAGAAAATATATATATAATTTTAGGTTTGAATAAGCCCGAACCCGATATTATTCCTTCCATAATAAACTCCCTAACCACCCAAACCCACTCGTTTCTAACCTTGCATCCTCTTCCATTCCTGGCAATCCTCCAAGGCGCCTGAAAAGAAGATGGCCTCGTGACCTTATATTGTAAACTGTTTTAGAGTTCTACTACTGGGTAGTTTCTCTACATCCTGTATCATATCATATGTCATTATGATCAAATTTACTGGTTGTATTTTTTTATACAGTTGTAAATATCAACAAATAAATAAAAAAAAAAAAGGTTTGAATATAGATGCAAGTTATAAATCCCATAATTGTCGAAATTATAACACTAAGATTTAACCAAGAAATAGTAATATTGAAATTATATGTAGAATAAATGAAGTTTCGCGTAAGAAAAGGCCCTGATTAATTATTTTCCTCATTCTACTCGTCGTCATTTTTCTTAAATTATTTTTTTCTTTTAAGAAACGGAACCGGAAACATTAGAGGGCCTTGTCGAATATATACGATTTTTTTATACCTCAAAAACGTGGCTAGGGTCCTTTCACAGGGTGGCCTGGTTTGACCTGTTTTTTGTTTTATTATTTTTTCCTTATTTATTTATTCTTTTTTAAACGCACATTGTAATACATAGGTTTTAACTTTTTATTCATTGATGCATGGTTGAAAATGGAAAGTACAATAATTATTACATAAATACACCCTTATATAATTCATTTTTCTTTGCAATTTATTAGTTTGAACTATGTTTTACAATTTAATATAAAAACATATATGTTTATTTCTCTTATTTTTATACCTATGGATCGTTGTTTTTGTATAATTCCCTATTATAGTTATTAATTGGCAATTTTTAAAGAAATTATGAGTCGACTTGTATATATATATATATATATATATATATATATATATACATTTTATGGTGTCTATATTTAATTCTGAATGTATCTTAGCCATTCTAGTGCAAAATAAATAGTTTTATCAACTCCTTAGGCATTTGTTTTTATATTTGAAATTAATATATCTAAAATGTACACAGATCGGCTGCTGCGGCCATACTTGATACAATCATAATATGTGCAAATATGTTAGGGATCGAGATAAATCACACACAAGAATAAATAGAAATATATTAATTTATAAGGAATAACATAAGATTTATTATTATTATTTTTATTTTTGTTTTTACAACTTCATCAGAACTCTTACTTCATCCTTCATTATATTATAAATAGATATTTTGGCGTTTATAACATAGACGTTAGTATCATTTGCTATTTTTTTTTATATTTATTATGTTGGAATTTACATTTTAACTTAATATTATTTCATTTGTTGATTTTTTGCTGTCACCTACGCACTAAAACCCAATTATTATTTTCCGTATAATTATTCAGAAGGGATTTGCAATGAATTAACTATTAAGTTATTCATGCTTTTAATTTCGGAGAATAATTTATTCCGTTCCGTCCATATCAAGTTATTTGTAGAGCTAGATTTCGAAATAAACAGGCGTTTACAATTATTATCAATATTATAATACTATATTTCCAAACTTTCATTGTCTACGTTTAATCGGGCAATGACACTTTGACGGAGGGCAAGATGAAGGAAATACGGCTGAAGTGTGAACGGGCTGGAGAAGCAGGTACAGGGCCTAGGAAGGTTTTTTTTTGTTCCATTCGTTCTGTTTGTTTTCTTTTTGTATAGTGGTGTAGTGGTGGGATAAGGGGGGTGGAGGAGGGGGCGTCTCTCTTACAGCTGATATCTTCAGGGTCACTGGAACACACCTTTCCTTCCCTAGAGAAATAAAAATAGTTTGAGGCAACTCAGAAAAGAAGTAAGTTGTCACTAAAGGTCTAAGGGATGAAAATTTGGAATTATTTAGGATTTTGGATTTTCATGATAATAAGTCAAAGCGACTATAAAAATAGAATAATGAGTTTTTGTTAATTAATAGGTTGACAACCGACTCCGAGATGACTCTTAGATTTCGTTTTTGCTTTCTGCTATCATTATTAATTTATTTATCTTTGGGTATAATGCTCATACAAATAGTTGGCCACAACTCGACACAGCGCGTGATTATTTAAAAATAAAATAAGTAAACAAAGTTATAAACAATATAATACAAAAGAAATCCTAATCTCCTTCAATATATAAGATAAAAAAAAGAAGCAAAATAACATCCTTAAAAAAATACGTAAACTTTTTTTTTTAATCATTTATTTATTGTTATTTACAACTGTATAACATATATTCATCAAGTAAATTTGCTGTAGGTGAGAAGTGACATGATATAAACATGTGGAAAATCTACCCATTGATAGAACTCCAAAGACATTTCTAGATGAGAAGATCTCGAGGCCATCTTCTTTTCAGACGCCTAGGTGGATTATTAAGTAATGAAGGAGAAGCCAGGTTAGAAACAAGTGGATTTGGGTGGTTGAGAAGTTTTCCATGGAAGGGAAGGTATCTGGTTTTGCCAAATCGACAACATGTGGGACATTGAGGTCATGATGGATGACTTGATTTGTGACAAATTCAGGACCATTAAGAATTTTACATTGTAAGAATTGGATTCGGGAGGAATCCGATGGCTTAGTGGAGCCCCAAAGCTCAACTCCGTATGTCCAGATAGACCTTATAATAGTCATGTAGATCAGTCTTTTGTAATGGATAAATACGTAAACTAAAATAATAGTGCCATTAAAGAATAATAATGTAAAATGTAACAATATAGTTGTATTTTTCGTTTTATTTTTTATTGAAAAATAGTAAATATAATTCAGACATAAAAGAAATAGGTGATGAGAAAAATAACATTAGAAATATAATTATAAATATGTATATTTTGCTGTTTTATATAAAAATATAAACCAAAAACGTAGGTAAATTATAGTTTTAGTTTTATATATAAATTCTATACTCCATACTCCATAAATGCGGGTATATTATATACGAAAAACGTAATATACATAGATGAACTTTGGCTGAGGGTGAAGGATAGATATAATATTATTACAGTGAGGGGTAGCTTAGTGTTTAATGCACTGTTCGAGTAACTCCAAGGATGCGGCAATTATTTCTTCTGTTACTGGCCGAGTGTCAACCCTGTGGGGCCGGGAATCCTTCTGGGACACACCCAGCCTCCCTATGAATTTGCTACTCTTAATTGGGGAAAAATCTAGCAGTTGAGCGTGATCTTGAACAAATCACCTTGTATAATCGTCGTTCAAAAAAATTATTTTCGAACAATTAAGTACTAAACCCCTAACCCTCCATGAGTTGTAATAAATCAATAAATTATGTATTTATTTAATATCAACAAAGTTTCAATAGCATGAGGTAATAGAGACAGAATAAAGTAAATTTATAATTTGTGATATAGTCCATAAACCTAACCTATTCAGTTCAATAAAAGCTTTCAATAATAAGTCAAATTTAATAGATAGATAATTTTGGAAATAAATAAATTAAATCACTACAATAAAAACTTACGTATGTATCCATTTATTTTTCTAAACTTATCTGATTTTTTCAGAGCTCTTTTCTGCAAAATCGATTTAAATAGGTGCCCCACTCTTAATTTAATTCTAAACACGATAGAACTTTCGAGACACTTGGCACAACTCACGAGTCGTAATGACTGAAGAAAATGAATAATGAATGAACAAAAGTGTGATACAAAAATTTATTTTCTATGATTCAACATGTTGAGCAATACTGGGAATCCCCAAGTACTCTTTTAAATGTGAAACAAACAAGAGGAATCAGCACTGCCAACTAAATTAAAGGAGTTGAGTGCTTTCTGAATCTAAATTGAAAATTTGCCTAGTATGTGTCTGTCAGTGTGACGAAATTTCATTTTAGAGAAAAATTAATGACCTTATATCGTGATGTTTAATCAGTGCGTCTTTTGTTTAGCGCTTAAGACAAATACGTGGAAAAGACCCAGAAGTGGACAAAGCTTATTATTTTGTGAAATCGCTCATCCTTAAAAAATTAACTTAACATTTGTTTAACAGAACATATGTTTCTCTTCAAGATCATGCAAGAAAATTTCATTTGTGATGTAATGTTATCAGTACATCAGGGATTTCATAACGGAGTTTATATTTTAAGGATTGGGCACAGAAAGAATTAGATCGTTTAGCGAAAACCGACTACTTATGTCTAAATAAATTGGTGTGATTAGTCATGTAAATGAGTCTTTTGCAATTAGTTAGAAGTTTAGAGGATTGTTTAATAATTTTTGACAAGCCGGTAATTACGGGTTGTTTCGCTCTTTTATGACATATATGGACCTAATAGGCTTAAGCTGTAGGGGAATGCAAATTTTTTGGACATTAAACTGAATTTGCCTCTATACGTTTGCCAAACCATGGGAAATTCGCGCTTGCGTAAGCGTTTGGGTGAGCTATTTGGATTGGCTGGTAGAAATTGGCCTGAATTTGTAGCCGACCTGTCGGTTGTCAGTTTTTAGGCACAAACCAAAGTGCACTTGTGCTGCGTCCACACATTTGTTTTCAGTTTGCATGGTTTTAAAACTGCCAACAGATGAATATTTGTGCTCTCTGAGTTTTAATTCATTAAAGAATTTCCCCAACAATCTCATTTAGTATTACAAATAATTAAAAATATTTAATATGTACACACCTAATTAATATTTATAATATTTAATATCAATTAACAATTTTAAAAGTTTTTTAGATTTGGCCAAACTTTAATAGTAATTACACTTATGTTTTCTTACCTAAAATTATTTGATGGGCATATGTCAAGTTATTTAAAAATCTATTCTTTAAATCCATGTTCATTACCTTAATTTAGTTAACTGAGCACATAGAATAAGTCACTTCTTAGTGTTAGAAGACCTATCACCATTCAGTTGGAGAAATACAGCCAAGATTTTATGGACAGAGATGGAAGAAATCTTTTATTAAAAAGTTTATGAATGAAAAAAAATATAATTCCCGTTGTACTCCATAATGATAATCGTATGAGAGTAGTAAATTGATTAATTTTTATTAGCTCCACAATTATTTCAAGGTAAAACGAGCTCATGAACGTCCTCTAAAAACCACAGCATGTTTAGTGCCGCAGTCACGTTTAAGTGTTATGTTGAGTCATTCTAGCAATTTTCAACACCACTATTACTAAACCTATTCATAGAAATGAATAGATCGAATGGTCAATTGCGAAACCGAATAAGAGACACTGAAAATAAAAATAAAATGACAATGTGTGGGAGAAGTTACTGTATCCACGGCAAGACTACGAGTATTTCTATTATATTTACATTTTGCAACTATTTACTGATGTTTATCTCACTAAGGGCTATAGTAATCAATGGATAAAAACAAATTTCATGTAAAACAATATATATGATTCATTTAAAGACTAACACAATGCGGGATCTACACGTTTGTCTCTTGCCGCAAATCCTAGACTTGTACAAATGCTTGATAAAGGAAGCAACAAACTTAAGTATACACACATTTTTTTTTTTTTTTACTTTTGTCGGCAATTACATTCGATTTACTTTATAAAAATTAAAGAAAACTTAAATATCAGAAAATCAGGTGGTAGATAATAAAAATTCATAGACATGGCACTACATAACCTATTAATTCAATCTTTATTCCTGAATTTTTATCAGAAACTTGTTAATTTAATTACCTAGACATATAATGTCTTTATATACGTATATTAGTGCTACGTTAAATAAAAAATAAACCACTAAAATTAATCGACAAGATTAAAAACCAATGTATTTTACACCAAATCGATAGGATTTTTAAATATATAGTCTAAAACTAGAGTTAATTATTAAATCCAAATGTTGAGGAAATTGAAAGGCAGATCTAAAACAACGCTAACTAAACACAAACGTGTGGATGTAGCACAAGTGCCTTTTGATTTGTGCCCAAAAACCATCCAGTGACAGGTCAGCCACAAATTCAGGCCAACTTGTCCCAGCTAATCCAAATAACTCATTCACACACTTGCGCATACATGAATTTGCCATAGATTAGCAAATGTTTACAGGCACCTTTAGAGATACGACCAGGATCTTGTTTTATAATGAAGCCTAATAGTTTCACTTCATCTCATACAGATATTGTTTTTAGATGAATGGTAAGGATTATTAAATTTAAAGGCAAGAATAGTTGGTATGCCCCCAATTCATAGTAGGTGTGTTCATCTTTAGTTTAACTTATTAAAGTAAGTTAAATCTCTATGTTACATTTTGTTAAATCTCCATATTTTAGCATGTTAATACGATATAACATTTAACATGATTGAGGATCTACTAAATGGAGAATGACGTCACACTACTATTCCGAGTGCCCATAATCTACATTTGTCCAACTAAAAAATGTAAGCCATGAACAACATTACAAATAAGTGCTACAGAAGATTATTTTTGTTTCCAGGTGTCCAAGTAATCGGTTTGGGCGCCCAAAAATTTATGTAATCTGCCTTTCTCGTGAACTGAGAGAAAGAGGCGAAAATTATTGAGTAACATGATAACAGTTTCCGCAGCTACCGTTTATCATCTTCTTTTTAGTCAAAGAATTCTAAAATGTCCTTATTCTGTTGAAAGTTTTATTTTTTTAGAGTGCTTATTATTCCGACATTCCCTTTAGGAGGAATATCCCGAATTCCAAATGATAGAAATCGCACCTTTGAAAACTGTTATCCAACAAAAGCAATAAGTGGTGCAGTCCTACTTTGAAGCGAAATCTGCTCGATATAGATCTTGGAAAACTCTATTTCTCTCGGTAGTTGATATTATTTTATTTTTATTTTCACTTACCTCTATATGAAATGCATAGAAAGGATAAGTTACGTTTTATTAAAATACAATATAATATAGAAAAAAAAAACTAAACATACCAGTTCTAGTTCTTTAGATACTGAAATGGAAACCTGTTGAGGAGATGAAAATTTGTATAGACCAAGATATGTGGATGTATATATATACGTTCTCAAATTATTAACCTCTATTCACAAGTCAGAATTTACAGTTTACTAGAAAAAACCTTGAATAGCATCTGTGAGGGCTTCTTCTAAACTGCTAAAAAATGAATAGAGATATATCTGATTGATTATAATTTTATTCGTTTTAATAAAAATACCCATTTTTTTTTTGTTTGTTAAGGATTTTTAGTTAAATATAGAAAGTAAACAAGTTTTCATTACTTTTAATTGAGTATTAATAAAAGGATTGTCAACATGAAGAATACTCATTGTGTAAACAGCTGTTTTCGACTTTTCTCAATTTTAACCCAGTAATATTCAGTTTAACGATGGAAAGACATCCTGAACCGGAAGTTCACAATGTTATCGTGAGAATGAGCGGTCAAGGGTAACGACAAGGGAATATCGCTGATGCAGATGGTGTCTGTGTGGTCTTCCGGACATTAGTAAAATTCAAGGAAACTAGAAGTACCAATAGGATACCTGGTAGTGGATCTCAGCCCATTACGACACGAAGAGATGACAGAAAAGTTGCTATTACTACAAGCTGCAACCCTTTTCATAGTTTCTGACAGATCTTAATTGAAGTGTCGAATGTTCTATCGAGCCATATCAAAGTATTCGTAATCCTTTGTGAGAAGTTGGTCTAACATCTTAGGCCCTTTAGCACTAAGATGAGGATACAAATTGGAATACTGTTATGTTTACAGACGAGTCTCGTTTCAGTATTTACTGCGACTGTAGGCGCCGAAGAGTCCATAGAGCAGAGAGGGAATGGGTACACTGACACAGTTTGTAATCCCTTCAACGCAGTCTGGAGGTGGGGGTGTGATGGTATGGGCCGGCATCTACTCCATATCGTGGCAGTAATCTGACTCCAGTTCGTTATGTTCGAAATTATAGAGGAGTACGACTCACATTTTCGTTTTTTTGACGACAATGCGCGATCTCAGAGAGGAAGAGTTGTTCATCAATGTCTTGGAAACCTGGGCATACTGCCCCTCTTCTCATTATCTAGCAGAGACGGCTTTTTGACCACTATCCTTAACCTCCAGGAACTGAGAGCAGTATTTCCACGTTTATGGGAATAAAATTCCTCGCGAAATCAGCCGGAACAATATAAACGGTATTCCCGATTAGCAATAAAAGAACTAGATTACAAAAATCCATAATTTTATTTTTTTAAATACGGTTTATAACAATTCTTATGTCAAATAAAATCTTATTTTTATTAATTTTTAATGAATTTTATTAAAATAAAAATTCTAGGGAAAATAAATTATACATAACTAACAACATACCCTCATTTTTGGACAGTTTATTTGTCCGACTGAAGTTCCGTAACTGTCGACAAAATGCCAGTGGAATATTTAACTATATTTATATGTTTTAAAACTAAATAAGAAGTCTTCAGATTATGTGTTATTACCCAATTATTGATTCATTCGTAGAATAGCAAAAGGCTTCTAAAATTATATTAAAACGCATATTTAATTGTGTGGCAATGTTTCGATACATTACTTCTGAAAATTTACTTCAAAAGTGAAACTAAAGTTTAATTATTTTTAATTACTCTAAATTTGTTCACATTAAATTTAAAAAAAATGGTTTCAAAAGCTATGTTTTATTTTGTTAGAATTTAAAACAAGGCTCTCTTGGTTACAGTTGCGCTGGCTTAATCCTATCAGGAATTAAACAATACACAATTCAATGCCTATATTTAAAAATTGAGTTAGAGTTAAGTTTTCAAAAACTATTTTTTTTTTTCTAAAACTAATTTCTGTGTGATTCAATACGATACCATTTTTGTTTTATATAATGAGCGTTTAATTTTCGGAAACAGACATTTTGTTTTTATGAAGCAGTCCAGAAATGGTGGGTGCACCTTTTGTTATTGTTTTTATTACTATTTATTTTTTTAGGATATAAAGCGAAGGATGATGAAGTGGAGAGAAGGAAGTGGTAAAGGAGGGGAGAGAGGAATTCTAGCCGGCGGAGTGTAGGAGCGGCCGGTGACGTAACCCGACTGTCCCCGATCAGCAGCTCCTCTCTCCTTGGAACAGATGGACCGCGCGCACACTCTGCAGTTAGCAACTAGTTCTCCTTTTGAGGGGTCTTCCTCCTCTTTCGGCTAAAGTGTATATGGTGTATTAAACAAACATAGGCTGTAACAGTAAAAGTGGGACTATCAATTTTTGGTTTGAAGAAGAAGCAATTTTTAGGAATCTTTTCCGTCAGTTCTGTGCATATTTATTTACACCATTTACAGCCTAAAGGCATATAGGGGGGAGGGGATTGGCCCAGTTAGTAAAATAACAAAAATACGCGAGGTACAAGATAAGTAAAACAAACAGAAAAAAAATAAATAAATAAAAGAAAAATATAAAACCAATACCTTACCCCCACTTTGCAGGGTTTCCTCAGGATTGATGCCCGTTAATATTGATACTATTAATTCTAAAATATTAACTCTCACTTATCTTTCAACCTCAGTTATTAGTGAAGTTAAAATTTTACAATTTAATAGGCATCTAAAAAGGACGATTGGAGTTCTGGCAATGGTCAGATTCTCCACTCAAGTTGAGTGTTTGCGGCTTTAGCGAACTTGCTCAGCCTCCACTGACTCATTACTGGTGATGCGGCGAGAGGGATGCGCTGGGATCTCTTGAGCTCTGCTCTACACCTCACACGTGGGGGATAGAGTGGGCTCAGGGATCCTCAGGTCGATTGTGTAAATATTGTATATATTATTTTATCATTATGTTATTTTATTTATTTATTTTTCATACAGATAGTTTGATTATGTTCATCTTGTCTATTCTTTTGTTAGTATATATTTTAAGAGAGTTTTTGTTTTTTTTATTATTATTATTTTTATTTATTATTTTATTTATTTATTTATTTTTTTATTTAATTTTTTTTTAATATATTTTTTTATTTTAGTATGTATCAGATTCATTCATCACTATTACCTATTGCCCACAATGGCATATTGTAATATCTATCAATAAATAAATCTTAATTTAAAAATAAAAAAAAAAAATAAAAAAAATTGCCATGAAGCCCTGCAAAGTGGGCGAAACGCTGGTTACCAATTAAATAGTTTTTTGTTTTACTATTTTGTACCTTTATTGACCGCCACCCGAACTATCTTCTAACAATAGAAAAAATATTTGTTTACAAAAGAAAAAAAAAAACTAAAATAAATAACTAAAAATTACTACAATAAATACTAACTACAAAATAAAAAGCAGTGTAAGTTTCAAATATACAAAGATAATAAAATAATACTATTTAGAATATAACTAAAAAGTAGCTGTTTATTAAAATTTCTTTAGGTAGAGATTACAGAATATTGAGAACTTAAAAACTAAACTGTCAATACATTCCAGACAATCAACGATTTCGAAATTTAATAAAATCCCCCCCCCCCAAAAAAAAATGACAAAACAACTGAATATTTCTTGATCATCCAAAAGTAAATTGAAAAATATTGAAAGTTTAAGCTAATAGTTAAATACTAACAAATAAAAAACTTCAAACTAAATACAAAAGTGAGTATATTGTCTCTGATACGATATTACTAACGGACAAAGATAGCTAGGGGACACTCACCCCTTTCATGAAGGTGAAAAAACTTATTTTTTTTTTTAATTGAAAACGTATTTTTATTACTTATAAATGCAACGAATTCCTTTATCATTATTTCCTTGACGATTAAAAAATTATTGAATTTTAAAATTTTAATTTTTAATTTTTAAATTTTAAAAGTTACTTAAACTATATTTTTTAGAGAAATTTTCGATCAGGTATGAAATTTAAAATTATAATTCTTGAATTCACTACTGTACCACACATTCTTGAAAAAAAGAAACATCAAATGAGATATCTGTATCATCCTGCAAATAGAGTCGAACCTCTGTTGTGACCAGTGTATTGTAGCTATCCTCCCCTAACCATAAAGACACAGTGGTAAAAATTGCAAAATTAGTGTTACAAAATTCAATTATTTGAATTTCTTATTTAAAGTTGTGATTAATTGATATTTGTAGGGAGCTCTTATGTACATTGATCCAGGAAGAATGAACCAAAACTTTTAAATTTTATAGATTGGCGAATAGTTTTTGTTTCAGATTAATTACTTGTATTCTCAGGTAAAGAAAAATTTGTCAGTGAGTAGAAGTGGTTCGATTTTTATTTATCTATTTCCTATCATTTCAGTTCGCTAACCTATAGTATGATGTCTATGCAATCCGTACAGATTTAGTTCTAACTTTACTATGGAACTGGTCTGTTTTTGATAAAGACCATTACAGGAAAAAAACCGGTGAAGATATAAAAAAAAACAAAAAAAAAACGATATACCTAAAAAAGTAAATTATGAGCGACGCATGACAGAGACTTGTGTCACTGGCAACTAAGGTTTGGTTCGCACGTGACAACACGTTGGTCTCACTGGACATGAATGTTCCCTTGAAGACGATATGCTGAAATTAACAAAGGTTTAAAATTTAGATAAAAACTATTTGATTCCGCATTATGTTGACAACGTTGGCATGTGATTTTTGCAAAGATATTTCACAAATTTGATTACTAAGTAAAGGAGAAAGCTGAACTACATGTATTGGTGTTTGGACATATCCTCCAGTCATCCAGGACCTGCAAATTCGAGAATCCTCGCAAGGATATTAGGGTCCACACGAATTATGATCTGCTACAGCATCTTCTATTGTAATGTCCTGTGCATTTCGGAAATGTACATTTTCGGATGGGTTATCTTGATTTCATATACCAAAAAACATTAAAAAAAGTATTTTCAGTCTCTGGCATGATGAAAAAGGAAGCAAGCAAGTCTTAGTTTTTGTAATAAGTTTCAAACCATTATCAATACTTTATTTTTAGAGATTAGCCAAGAAGTGTTTTTAAAGAATTTTTTTGTTCTACTTTGGAACTAAATTATTGTTAGGTCCCACTTTTACTGCAACTTTTTTGATAAGCCCAATATTTTCTATAGGATGGGTTCGTCCAATAATTTAGTCCACGAAATTCGGCCATTTTTCTCACTGTGTGACGTAGGTATCCTGATACCTAAATTGAAGTGTCCGAAATGTTTATTTTTAAAAGCTTTTTCTTTGTTTCACTACTGACTAATGTGATTTTTAACCGAGTTTTACCTCACTCCCGATAATCCGGACAAGCTGAAATTTGAAACCCGATGTCAATTCAATATTATGATATCACTGAAATGACCTGATGTAGGATTAGCAGTATAGATAAATTAATTTATCAAGTTTTTGAGACATATTTCTTAATACCTGAAATTTGGCAACTAGAACCCACACAACGGCGATTACATTAGAGGACTTCATGAATAAGTAAGTGAGTATGAATAATTGTAAAACAGCATTTGGAACAAATATGTTAAAGATCCCTCTGCCCGTTTGCCGAACAATAGCAAATTCGCGCATGCGCAATCGTGTGGATAAGTTATTTAGATTGGCTGGTACAAGTTGGCTTGAATTTATGGCCGACCAGTCGGGTGTCGGTTTTTAGACCCAAATCAAAGTACACTTGCGCTGCATCCATACGTTTGTTTTCAGTTTGCATTGTTGTAGAACTACCAACAGATGGATATTTGTACTCTCTGAGTTTTAATTAATTAGAATATTTCCCCAACTTTTGTATTTTGGATAGGTAAGTCTGGTTTAAGATTGTATATTTCAAAATTCTATTGAATTGTTTCAAATCTTTTTTATAAACTTCAGCAGTATATTTTTGATTCGACATAGTACAAATATATATTTATGATGACATCATATATCTAGGTAATTAAATTAAAAAGTTTCTGATAATGATTCTGGGAAATGTGGTTGCCAGTGTTTGTAACCAAAGTGGATGCCGCAGCACACAAAGGAGATGGAATAGAAAGGATCTCTAAAACAGAGGTTTCCAAACTTTATACCCCAAGCATATGTCAAGGGTACCACAAGCGAATGCCATTTTCTCAATATGTTATAAAAAAAAATTAAATTAAAATAACAAACATATGCATTCCTGCATTTGTTTTGCACATTTTTGTTCTTATTTTCCTGCATATTCAACCAGTCTAAGGATAATTGTGGTTACATTTTTAAATTTTTTTAGCGTGAAAAGGATGCCGCGAAATTTTTCTAGCGCAGCAAAAGTGCCGTGAACTTTTTGTAATCCAAAAATGGTGAGTAGGCGAAAAACGTTTGGGAACCGCTGGGTTACGGGATAAACCTGGATCATAGGACACTGAGTTTCATTAAAAAAACGAGAGATTAGTCAGGTATGACTACTGTTAAGTTAGAAAAACATTGATAATAAACAAAGAATAATCTCTTATCCAAAATTATCGGAAGTACTATTTACAAAACAACAGGATATCAAGAATACGAACGATTGTTTCATAGATGAATGCGATGCTGAAACGGAGGTTGTACAACTCGATAGTAAAGATTAAAACAAGTGACAGTAAAAGTAAAACTAAACAAGGTTCTTGGTCCTGATAAGTTCATAGACGAACGTTTCAAATCCATTAATAGACGAATTAGTACAAGAGCTCGCTGGAAAAAAAAAGCAAGAAATAAAAAAATAGCACCTGTTTCATAAGGTTAAAAAAATTAATTTTTCTTTCGTAGATCCATATCTTTAAAATTACCAACAACAATAAAAAAAAAACCTAATAAAACATAAAACATCATTTAGAGTAAATTACATTTGGTAACATAAGAGCCCTAATATGAATAATAATGATAATGAATTTACGTTCAATAGATCCCGAGATAATTTTTTTAAAAAAAAGTAGCGTTGAATAACAAAATAACGAAAAAAAGCTTTTAAAATTAATTTTGGAAAAAATATATCTAGAGCTACAGATGTATATTTGCGCTGCAATTAAAGCTAGATGTGCCATAAAGTAGTTTCTGACGCTTATCTTCGTTGGAGTATTAGTTTTAATGATAAAATAAATTCACAAAATGTTGATTTCTTGTTGTTAAGATAAAAATTTTGATCTATTAAAAATTATATATCTCAGGAACCATCAGACCTAGTTTAACGTACTAGAAATTAGCTTATGAGACTTATCTTCATAGGATCAATAGTTTTATATGATATTTGCTAAAATAAATTGATTTCTAGTTGTTCGTACAAAATTCATAGTATATGCGGATATCATAAAAACTACAACCCCATCGAAGATAAGTGTCATAAACCACTTTATAGTACATTTTGGCTTGAATTTGAATGCTGGATGACATCTCCATATTATATTTTAAAAATTTGGAGCTTCGAATGAAAAATACATTTTTTTAACGTTTTGAAACAGTCGCCATTTTTTCTTCCCTCTAACTAATTATCAGACTCATCAATTCTGACTAGTAATTAAACATAGTTTACATTAAAGTAATAAAAAAAATGCGGCGAAATAACTGACTTTTTTCTTCTCTTGGGCTATTCACCCCAATTTTTGATTACTTTAATGAAAACTATGTATAATTACTAGTCGAAATTGATGAGTCTGCCAAGGTAGGGGGAATAAAAACTAACGACTAGTTTTAAACGTTAAAAAAATATTTTTTCATTCGGAGCTCTATATCTTTATAACCTTCAACTCTAGGAAACCTTAGATCACATCATTTAAAGTAGTGCTAAAATTTTATATTCATCATTTAAATGTGCTAAAATATGAACCCTAATAGAGCTATTTACGTTCAATAGTTCCCGAGATAAAGCTTTTTAAAAAGCAACATTTCATAAAAAAATCTGAAGAAAAATCAGTAGTTATGGAATTTATTTTGAGAAATATATATCTCAGAAACCTTAAGACGTGCAAACGTCTGCCAGCACTCAAATTAAAGCTAGTTAAATGTACTATAAAGTAGGTCATAACCTTTATCTTTTTAGGAGTAATATTTTTTATTATATTTGACAAAATAAATTTACAAAATGTTAATTTCTCGTGGTTCGGATATCATTTTTGATTTTTGAAAAATTATATCTCATGAACCATCAGACTTATTTATGTCTGCCAGCACTCAAAATAAAGGTAATTGAATTTACTAAAAAGTGATTTCACGTATCGTAGAGGTAATACGAATAGTTTTCATTATATTGGCATATGAATATAAATTATGCACATGAAATTATCCCGAACAACTATAAATCAATTTATTTCAGCAAATATAAAAAATACTAATCCTGCGAAGATAAACAACATAAACTGACTTATAGTGCATTAAACTAGCTTTATTCAAGTGCTAATAGACATCTGTTAATGGAATGGTTGAAACCGATCTAGCCCAAACCAGATATCAATCGTTCCATTATAAACTCTCTAACCATCAAAACCCACAAGTTTCTAACCTTGCTTCTTCTATTCCTGGGAATCCTCCGAGGCGCCTGAAAAGAAAATGGCCTCGAGACCTTCTGATGTAGAAAAATGATTAGGATATTACCAATGGATAGCTTCTCTACATGCCTGTATCATTTCATTTTTATATTACATCAAATTTACTTAATGTTTTTTTATGTAAATACAGTTGCAAATTGCAATAAATAAATACAAAAAAAACTATTAATCAATCACCGCCTCCTTCAAATATAACATTTATCACAGTACCTTGTTATTCAGATGTTCAAAAACCAAATGATATATAAAAAGAGAAAAAAGATTTATAAGTCTATGGGTTAAAATATTTCAGTTAATTCTGTTTTGCATAAAATTTTTAATACTTTTTTACCAGAGGTCTTATGTTAAATGTATTTTGTATGTTTTTTTCTATGTTATTTTTTTATATCTCTAAATAAATGTATTATGGATTAATGTGTGAAGGCACATTACCTTTTTTATTTGTAATAAATTTAAAAAATCAAAGGTAATAATATCACTTATACTTTTTTTATACTTAAAAAATAAATAGATTATTGTAGGGACATCTTGACTCATTGTATTCTAGTATATCTATAAAAAAAAATTGAATTCGAGAATTCTGTACCATGAAACTCTAATTTTTATTTGTTATGGCCATAAAGTTTATGACGATCCAGCCATCAACAAAGACAATCTTAATTTTAGTATCACAGCTTCACATTGATTTATTAAAATTTTCAAAAATTAAATGAATGTCCAAGTTAATAAACACAGTTAAAATAAACCTATTTGTCAATATATCTTGTGTGTAAATATATATATATTTTGATAATTTCTTCCTTCATATTTTTTGTTTATTAATAAATGCTATAGCGACAAATAGGTTTATTTCAATTATTTTTATTAACTTGGACATAAATTTAATTTTTGCAAAGTTTAATAAATCAATGTGCAGCTGTGATATTAAAATTAAGATCCTCCTTGATGATGGCTGGATGGGCCGAAACGTTAGGCTTATAATATGTTTTAATAAAGAAGATTGAGACTATTTGGATAATTTTTTTTATTATTAATAAAACCACAAGTCTCAAACAATATACTAAAAATATATATAAACTATTTTCGGTTTTTAGGATGTGGCGGATCAAAAAAGTACCCAATATGAATTCATCTTAAAATCTGATTTATTACCAGAATCGGTAAAATAAAGTACCCTATTACATGGTAAATTCCAGATATAGGTGCGCTGGAGAAGGTTAAAATACCTTTTAATTATTAAACCTTAAAAAAGCAAATAATATGTGACCCTGCGTAAATAAAGTCGATATAAAACTAATAATCTTATTTACACACTAATATGCAATAAGTATTTCAGTATCTGGGGAAGGATGGTATTATAGTTTTCTGTACGGATAAAAACTAAGAAGCGTGATTTAAACATTTTTATAATAAACATTGCGGTGTTTCTTCCGCGAGAATGTCACATCCGACTAGAAGATATATGTTTTCATCATCACCCATAACGGTTTCGTAAAGGTCATCTTCTCTATTAAAGTACAAAGGAGATGAGTAACTATATAGCTCAATTTTTTTCGAAGTTCTTGTTCAATGGAAATTTGATTTTGATATTGCAGTCTCTGTTCGACCATTAGTTCTTTGTAGTAACTGAAAAATCTGATCCATATTATAATAAATTTACTTAGAAGCTACTAAAAAGGTTTTTTAATAATATTACTTTAACTAATATAATTATGTTTTTTAAATCAACTCGGTGCTAACTTGGCTAGTTAAAACTATTGTTTAAATAAAATAAATTTAAGTCTCAAAACAATTTATATCTTTAGAAGTCCAACTTTTCGGTCTATTCGGCAATCCTCAAGGACAATCTATCACATAGCAGCTTTTATTAAACACGTGATTTTTAACAAACAACATTATAATTTATTTAAAAACAAATTTGATCCTTTTTTTCTCAACTTTATTCTTTTCCAAACCTTCCAACGTTTCGACCCTCAGGACATTTTCAAGGATACCTACAAACAGCTCCTTTTAATTATTTTTATAACAATTTCATTATTTCCTTCACTTACATACTGATTTCTTTGGCCCTACCTTTACTTTGTTGTCATTTTCTCTTTTAAAATTCTTAAAAATGCCGGCTAATAATACAATAATATTGTGAAAGAATAAAGTTGAGAAAAAAGGATCAAATTTGTTTTTAAATAAACTAAACCACTCTTAAACAAGAATAAATCAATAAAAATTAATCTAACATTATAATTGATAAAATAGTATACCTTAAATACAATTTTATAACCACATAAATTTAAAAACCTTTTTGCAGGTTATTCTGCCCAGGTAATAATTTCAGTTAAGGTTACCATATGAGACAATACAACATTAGGGAATCATATTAATTTATTAATAAGCTATATTATGTCTTATGTCTAATTATCTATGTTGTCAATTCTTCATATTGACATTAATACTTTTTAATATATAATTTATTCAATTTCTTGCGACTAGTATTTATTTATTAAATAAATCGAATGGTATCCTTGTTAAGTCTCACACTCTTTATTATATCAATAGTCCAACGTTTCGGCCAAGGACAATCTAAACATTAAACAGCTTATTATTTATTCATTTGTAACAATTTTAACAACAACTTATTATAAATAATATACCATACCTTAAATATAAATTCACACCCCACAGAAAAATTTAAAAATTGTTTATAGGCTATTTTGCCCAGGTCATGAATTATAATATATTATTAATAATAATGCTGTTGTAAAAATTGTCACAAATGAATACATAATAAGCTGTTTAATATTTAGTTTGTCCTTGAGTATGGCCGGATTGGCCGAAACGTTGGACTGTTTATATAATAAAGAGTGTGAGACTTAACAAGGATACCATTTAATTTATTTAATAATTAAAATTTTTAATAACAATGCAATTAGACTATTATTCTTTTACACAACAATATTTGCAACCTTTCTCACACTCAGGGTTTTGAGACTTAAATTTTATACAATATATTTTCTTTAAACAATAATAAACAGTCTCAAAAAGGAAAATATTATATATAAAGTTCATTTATGTATATCCATGGTCAATTATTAACTCATAATTAAAACTATATTAATTGGTTTAAAACAACTAGGGGTAATGTTTTACCGCGACAGCGTTTGGTACCTATCATAATAATTAAAGTTGGACTCCTTTATAGCCGTGGAGTTTTCTTTGTAGAGCCCCTCGTCAGATCTGCACAATTATCTAGAGGTTCCCAACTGGTGGACCATGAACCACAGATGGGCCGCTGTAGGGTCTGACAACGATACATCGTGAAGACGTATTGTTAAAACTGCTTATTGTATCATACAACTTTCCTTACGTTTGAGTGTTACTTTAAGGGGTTTAACTGGTAAATCCATAATAAAATGCACTAATAAGAAGCTAATTTTCCGATTTTCTCAATTTAATCACGTTTTACCCCAATCGGGGAGGGAGTAGGGCGTATGTATGAAACATGCCTTCAACCGAATTGCCAGACACACTTTTGGTTGGCTGATTGGGTTTGAGTGGACTGTATAATTGAAAAAAAAACAGATATGATTAAATGAAATAAAATTCTATTGTTCAATTTTTAGCTTAGAGGCCTGCAGACTTCTACAGATTGTAAACTGATCTAGAAGAAAAACTAGTTCTACCGCAAACCGCTTGGAAGCAAATTCTTGGGACCAAAGTATAGAGGGTTTCTCTAAAGTGGAGACTTTAATGCAAGTAATGAATTAATGCGCTATGACTTAATTGGACATTTCATTTTTTATAAAATATTCCTAATTTTCTAAATTAAATTCTATAAAAAATTCTATTTAATTAAAAATGAGCAAACGAATTTTTCCAATTCTTTCTTATTACAATTGGTTATACGTAAGAATGCGTGTTATTTTATTCATCTAGTGTCTATATTGTTTTCTATAATTTAATCACTATTATTATAATTTTACTTCACTTTACTTATTTTTAGAGCTGTAATATAATTTTATTATTATTATTGTTATCTTTCTTTTTTATTAACTTTTTTTGAAAATTATTTTTTCTTGTACATATAGTATGGATGAACACACATTGAAATAGATTGTGGCTGGTTGTATTAATATTCAATAATTAAAGTGCATTTAAAAAAAAAAAAAACAGAATATTTTTCAGCGCATTCTTTTGATATTCAGTCATTTCCTGTTTCGTTCTTGTAGCAAAAGAAGATAACAAATACGAAAAGCGTTTTTTCACATTCCATACTTTACAGTTGCCCAAAGATATGTTTTCTCTGGTTATTAAAAAAGTTTCGAAAATATAGATGGGGGCATATTTCATATTTTCTTTTTTTCCCATGTTGAATCGAGCTGATAATTTAGGAATATAAGTTATAAGTCAAAACTTTAAGATGAAAAAAAAAACTATTTTTTAAAGTATATCGGGAAGATAGCGTTAAAAAGAAATTTACCTGTATTATTGTCTTACAATGTTAGTCACAATACACTAGTTCCTACGACCAATTTTGTCTGTCAAAACTGTCAGAAGCATGTGCACTACGGGTTTTCATCCCAAAACTACTTCTGACATTTTTTGGATATTCAAAATTAGTCATTGCAGAATACCACATAAATCTTCTACGAAAGTTTATCTCGATTTAGCGTTTGTTATGACTTTTATCAAAAACTTTGCTATAAGACAGAATATCATTTTAAAAGATGTTAAAAATTTTGGAACTCCTGCGATCTTACTCTGAAGTTAGAGATAAAAATTCTTTTTCAAAAACATTTTGAATAAATTTATAATTGCTGTAATACGTTTATTACTTATACCTTCTCGGCGTAATTTAGATTTGTTGTACTGTTTCAGCAAGTTCCAGAATGATTAATTACTTTGGACAGATGTAAAAATTAATTTAAATAAATATGGGAGAGAAGACTAAGCAGGCTTACAAGGCAATCTTTATGACCAATGTATAAATAGGAAAACAAACCTATTTACGTGTTTGGGATGATCCTTCCAGGAATTTGTCTATATCTACATAGTAAATACAAGTTTTCCTTGACGTAAACGTTTTATGACCGTTTAGTTTGAAGGCCGAACCGAAGTGTACACATTATTCTGCAATGTACACCTCTCCAAACGTACCGAGCCCAACGATAAGATCTATACAACGATTTATTGGAATATTTGACAAATTAATATTAATAAATAACAAAATTAATCATTTTTACTGGACTACGGCGAAGCCAAAAGGAGGTTATTGTGTTTAGGGGATCGTAACCTGCTCATATGTAGGCTTGTGACCATTTTTTTAAGCAAATGGCTCAACAGATTTTGTAGTTCAAAGGCTCGAATTATTTAATAAGATCTTTTGATTGTTTTTAAACAATTTTACCTCAAACGACTGAAAATTATTGGATGAAATGAGTTAAGTCTGTCCGTCTGCAACATTGTAACCATTATTCCACTACACTTTATGGAGTCTTTCCATGCACTTACCCGGGTAAATAGAAAGAAAGTATGTTGTATTTTCAGAAGAACCTTGAATTAAGTTCGGTTGTGGAAGGGACCCGACTACTTTTAAAATTTTCATTATTTATATACAACTTCACTAACAACCCACCAGTTAAAGGTGTAACATTCCATTACTTTGGACGGTTGGAGTTATGTCGTAGTCAGATTTATTTTAAATTAATTTTTACCTTTGATAGAAGGCTTCAGACAAAAAGCTAACTTATGTCACTGGTAGCACCTTTTCACCATATCCTCTTACTACGGAACTCTTAAGGGATTCCAAATTCAGTATAGGCCTCACGCTGTGGCCTGAGAATTTAAACGTTATAGACAAAAGGATGTGCAAGCTTACAGGCAAAACGCTTAAATATATATTTCAAATAGTCCAGGAATTCGTAAAGCTAGTCTCATCAACATTACAAACGATATAGATGATGAAAAAAATGTGCTTAATTGCGGAAAGTTGCTACTACATTGTTTTTTCTGAAAATATACGAACCAGGACTCTACCTTCCACTTGTACTAAGACCTCCAAGAACAGGTTATACAAACGAAACTTGTTAGACTACTCCTCACCGGACTTCCGGGGTTTCCGGTCAATTAAAGAGAAGCCAAACTTTGTCCTCTCCAATCAAGTAAAATCCTTTAAAAAACATAATTAATAAAAACCGTGTGCTATAAGAAGAACAAGCGGTAAACTTGTGGCAATATGTAAGAAGATAAACCTGGATTATGAAAACGATATGTGAGTAAAACCTAAAGAAAATGATATCTTTATTTTATAGTTACTTACACAATAAGAGAAGGAAAACCATCATACAGATAAATGAGTAGCTAATATTTTTCAGCAATTCCTGAATATAGGAACTAGAAGCCAACGTTTAAAAACCAGGGCCCGTTTTTCTATTTCCATCCCTAAAGCACCGTGTAAACAAAAACACATTTCCCGTTCCCGATGGGTTAGGTACCGGTTTCGAAATTAACAATTACACACTTGACTGTCTTGGAATTCTTGTAATTATTTTTATTCTGAAACACTGAGAAATAAAATTGGATTGATAGACGCAGATATTGCTCTGCCAAGACAGGTTTCCTTAAAAACTCGAACAATAGGAGCAGTAGCGTCGAATGGTAGGCTTGGGGTTAGGGTTGCAGTGGTAAAAAATTATGCATTTTATGGAGTCTTAATAGTTGAGTTAGAGATTATATTATTTTATCATTATGTTATTTTATTTAATTATTTTTTCATACTCATAGTTTGATTATGTTCATTTTGTTTATCCTTCTGTTTGTATATATTTTAAGAGAGATTTTTTTTTCATTTATTTATTTATTTTTATTATTATTTTATTTTATTTTAGTATGAATGTGATCATTCATCACTATTACCTATTGCCCTGAAAAAAAAATTACTGGAATAATAGTTGAGTTAAAGATCATATTATTTTATTATTATGTTATTTTATTTATTTATTTTTTCATACACATAGTTTGATTATGTTCATTTTGTTTATCCTTCTGTTTGTATATATTTTAAGAGAGATTTTTTTTTTCATTTATTTATTTTTTTTTATTCTTATTTTATTTTATTTTAGTATGAATATGATCATTCATCACTATTACCTATTGCCCTGAAAAAACAATTACTGGAATAATAGTTGAGTTAACTATTAATATTTTAACATAGAAATAAAAATGTTATAAACACATAAATTAGATATAAAAAATCACCATGAAGAACAAAAAAATTTTTTGAAACTTTGAATTAAAAATAAAAGAGTCAAATCTACGTTGGGATAAGATTGTGCCAGGTATTAATGTGTTGTTTAAAAAGTCATTTCTATGCTTGCCGAGATATTCAGATCAATTTAGTGTAGAAAGATACATACACGTTTCAGATTTATATTTATTTTAGCTATAAATCATGCTTATGGGTTCGAG
This sequence comes from Halyomorpha halys, assembly GCF_000696795.3. NCBI lineage: Eukaryota > Metazoa > Arthropoda > Insecta > Hemiptera > Pentatomidae > Halyomorpha > Halyomorpha halys. The sequence goes on from NW_027107231.1 coordinate 102,264, forward strand.
TGTTATGACTTGTGAATGCTAAATTTATCTGATTGGTTACAGTACCCTTACTTGATCGTTGAAATGGTTTTAATTTATCTTCTTAGAGTTAACAAAATAAAATATGTGTCTGGAATGTGACAGCAACATTTTCGCTAAAAGTACCACTTAATGGATCCGATTTTTCACATTTTTTTTTTTGTATTTTCTTGAAAACGAATCTTACGATTTTGATTAAACTCGTCATGTCGATATTGAGTTAAATGATATTTAATATCAGCTAGAACTTCCCAACCACCCAAATCTACTAGTTTCTAACCTGGCTTCTCCTTCATTACCTAATAAGCTTCCTAGGCGTCTGAAAAGAAGATGGCCTCGGGATCTAGAACTGTTATTGGAGTTCTATCAATGGGTAAATTCTCCACATGTTTGTATCATGTCACTATCTCACCTACAGCAAATTTACTTGCTGTATATATGTTATACAGTTGTAAATAACAATAAATAAATGATTAAAAAAAAAATCTCTATTAGATAAGTCTTATTAAGTCTTATCCTTATTGAAATAATCTGACAGGACTTAAATTACATTTTTTTTATAATCTTCCTCTAAAGTATTTTAATTTTTTTTTCTAAATAAACAGTTCTCATTGTTAGCAATGACTAAATACAAAATATTAAAGAATTTTATAAGTAAAGAAAGAAGAAAAACAGAGGCAATCAGTTTGAAGGGGAAAAACTGATACCACCCGAACATTCCCGATTCCATTTAGATTTCATTATCTCCTTTACACCGTCATATTCTTTTCAGGTACAAAATTTATATTCATTTCTTTCACCTCAACAAATTCTAAAATAAGATTTTTTTACCAACAGCAAAATAAGAATTTTTGGTTCATAATTTTTACCTTTTTTATCGAAAATCACAAAAACAGTCCGATTGTACCATCTACACAATACTTTGGGCCGTAAAAAAACAGTTTTATGTTTAGGTTGTCTTCAATGATGTCTATATGTGATTAATGCTTTTATTGGAAGGATGAGGTCTGTTTATTATTTATTTTTAAATATTATAATTATTAACGTAAAATCTTTGGCGAAATTGAATTAATTGACGTTTTCATACTCTAGATCATCTATATTTTTTCTATAAAAAAGTGTTGTTAGTATTTAGTAATAGTTCGGATTTGAAACAAAGTAGATGTTACTGCCCTCTTTCGCTTTTTTCCTCTTACAGGAAACAAATACCTCAAAGATTCTTCGGTGTTGATCTTTGAGTTTCTACTCTCAAATGATCTGAGAAAGTTCATAGTTCATGTTTCATAGAGTTCTTTCCGGTCCCACTACAGCGCGGGTACCTTTATCTACTACAGCGTTTTATTTCCCTCGGAACTGTGTTATAACGAGGGCCCGTTGTAAACAGATTGGAGCTATATGTGAAAAATATCCCAGCAGGTTGAATAACGGCTTGAATCCAATAGCTCAGCAAGAGAAAGTAAATACGGCTAAGTAGTCGGTTGGCTTAGGTGCAAGGTTTTGTTAAATCTCTTCCTTCAAATATTCATAGTAACCATAGCATAGTGGAATAGTTCTAGAAATCTCTACTTAACTACAGGTTTTTTCATACTTCATTAAAGCACAACTTATATCATGATTTCATCAACAGAGTATGTAAAACTAATTATAGCGGTATTTATAGAGAACCGATGATTCAAACATGAAGGAAACTCTTACATTAATGATTATAATTATAAAACCCGAAGCAAATCAATGGTACAGGAAGAAGTGTTTACCCTTGGCATGTATGCTCTCTATTTTTAACGGATTCTCTGAACCGATAATGAGAAGCAAAAGTAACGTATCTGAGCGTAATGGGCCTTTTGAAAGAGGATGCTGGAAGAGTCTGTGTAAGACTATGCTAAAAATACTTGTGCCCTAAGGTATGCATGCCTTTCAAATGGCATTTAGACACAACAGTTTCCTTGACTCCAAGATTCATCGACCTAAAACGTGATTCCAAAACGGTCTTCTCTGCTTGCAGCCAAGTGTTAGCGTCCAATTCTGAGGAAAATTATAAAATATGGAGGAGTAAATCCTACAAATTACAATAAAACACCTTGCAGTATTTAAAAAAAAAATGCAACGTTGTTAAACAACTATAAAAATTATACTATTTATCAACATTTGTCAAACGGAATTATTCACAATTGTACACACAAACAGTAGCTATGTATATAATCGCTTTTTCCGCGTTATCAAAGTGAACAGTCAAATTTTCATAATTTTAAGTTTTTATTTAAAATGTCAGTATATAATCACATATTACTGTGAGGGACTCCTACAGTACATAATAAAATCGATCATTTTTTGCATAAGTCGTTTTATCGATAAAAATTGTTAAAAACATCGATATTGTTGTCGAAGTTAAAGGCATACATTGTAATATTTGACGTTTTGGAGGGTGCCTAACCTGTTTTTACTTACTCTAACTTCACAATTTGGCGTCTAAATGGAAGAAAATATCGTATTTCTATCTAGATCTATAAAAAATTGACTTCTTTTCTCACTTAATTACAACAGATTGGTTTTCAATTAAAAAAAACAAACATGTGCATGTTTGTGATATGACGCAGGTAAAAGGGATCTGTTTTTTTTTTTTTACGGAGAATACAAGGAATTAAACAAGTATTTCGACAACATATTTCAAAAGGTCCTTGACACTGTGACAGTTAATACCTCAGAGGCCAAAGTCAAAAGGGATTTTGGATTTTTTTAAATTAAAAAAAAATGAGGACTTACCACGTTGGGTGTGACGACATGCTGTTTATGGGGATTGTTGTCGATAAAATGATCCACATTAAAGTACACGAACAACACAGAACGGAAGACAGACCGGGACTGTGGCCTCAGGGTTCCTTAAACCCTCCTCACCTTTCCCCCGCCACGGTCCTTCCTATCCCTACCCGCTTACAGTATCGCCACCATCCCCGAGCCAACGGAAAAAAAACATCGTCTATCTCTATGATGAGGGTATGTCCCGACAACATTTAAAAGAGAAGAACACATAATGCATTATGGAACAATATAGGATCACAAATAGTCCAAGAGCACTAGAGCAGAAAAAAAGAAGTAACTTCACTCCAATTTTTTATTACTTTAATGACAACTATACATAGTTACTTTTTTTTTTTTTTTTTTTTTTTTAGATTGATAGATTTATTTATTGATAGATATTACAATCTGCCACACAGTTGTGGGCAATAGGTAATAGTGATGGATGATCTCATACATACTAAAATAATTAAAAAAATAAATAAGTAAATAAAAAAATAAGAAAAAAAAATAAAAAAATAAAAAATAAAAATAATAAGAAAAAAAAACTTATATACAAATAAAAGAATAGACAAGATGAACATAATCAAACTATCTGTATGAAAAATAAATAAATAAAATAACATAATGATAAAATAATATATACAATATTTACACTACCGACCTGAGGATCCCTGAGCCCACTTTATCCCCCACGTGTGAGTAGAGCAGAGCTCAAGAGATCCCAGCGCATCCCTCTCGCCGCATCACTGGTAATGAGCCAGTGGAGGCTGAATACATAGTTATAGTCAAAATTTATGACTGCCATTATATTAGCTCCGAAAATATTAACTGACTTAAAACAATGAAATAAAAGAAGTACATAATATAAAAAGAAATATATATATAAAAAGTAATTATTTTTAACGTTAATTATAATTAAGCCGCGGCTCCCCCCTAGATTTTTGGAACCCAAGGGAAAAAAAAGAAAAGAAAATAGTGAAATTATTTGATAGATGATTTCTTTTTGGATACATATTATAATGAGTAAGGTAACATTGTTGAACCCACATCTTCAAAGATCAAAACCACAACTTTAAAGGGACAAGATGGATTATACGTCGATTCCTGGGTATAAAAGAAAAGCTTAAATGAGCGCAATTATCCGTCATATACTTATCTCTAAAATGGGGGAAACGAATAAAAAAAAACTTTTTTTAGATCTCATTCTTCCTATTATAACTTAAAATTTTCCATTTTAATAATCTCAGAATATTTGTTGAAAATGAATTAGAGAAGGCATCCATCGCAGAGATGATGGTTAATATTTTATTAATATTTTTCCTGAAGGCTGATACTCTCATAGCAAACCTATTCATCAATTTTTATGTTTTTGTACTTATTTCGTGTATTGTATGTATTTATGTACAATAATTAAGTTTATGTCCGATTGTCAATAATTTATGATGATTAGAGCTAATAAAATTTTAAAAAGTAATGAATGAATTTCATGAAGTAGCAATAAAATAGAGGGAATTACATCTTGGAATGCTGAATTAAATATCTTTCTTTTACTCAATGTTTCTGAATGGACTATATTTATAAAATGTATGTATGTGTGTGTTTGTGTTTATGTATGTAATGGGCTGAGCTCTGCTCCCCCCTTGGTGAAATCCTGCCTACGCCCATGATTACACAAACACATGAGTAATAAAATAAATAAAATTTCACAAACATAAAAAATAATGCGATTTGGTAGCCAATATTTAATTTTTCTTTTTCGAAAACTTTTAACTCAAAAAAAACTCCAAGTATTTTCCTGGCAAGAATTTTGATTTTAGGAGACGGCAATTTGATGAAACCAGGTGATGTTGGTTGAAATTGACAGTTTCAATTTCCATCAAGTGCATTTATTTTCCCATCCTCTATAGTTGATATGTAGCATACATAACGCTATTCCCAATTTTCATGTCTATAATCATCGAATCGTACTATAACGTAACACCTTGTTTCTAGAAGCGCATTCAGTATCGTTGTTGGTGCAACGTCTGGAGATTCATTGGTTACAGTAATCATATCTGTTTGAGACATCGGTTCATAGTCAGTTTCAGTCATGACTTGCTCAAGACGATCGCGTGGACGAAGCCGAAATGATTCTTCGTCATAGGCATAATTCTGTTTCCAAAGATTCTATAGTCAACTTGTAGTAGCCTAAGCAGTCAAAACAACTAAGTCTGTCCATTCTCAAAACTTTGAGACTATGAGTTTCAATTGGGTTTTGTACTCTATGCTAGATCTTTTAAGTACCTTTAAGTGGTGGAATTGATTTTGGAATCAAGGCTGTCCTTCCAGCAATATCTTCACCTTATGATCCCATAACTTAACTTTAATACAACGTGATCAAACTCACATTTTAAAAAATATCACTGTGTGAGGGAGATAAGAGGTAAAATGACACTCATAAAAACACACAAGAGGACTAGAGCAACAAGGTCTGTGAAATAGGTTATCCTCGTTTTTGTAAGAATCTGCTACAGTGTTACCAGCCATCAATGATAAAGAAAAGTTTTGGAGCCCAATTTCAAAAAATGTGAGGGGAATAGGTTACATCTATGGGATAGGTAGATTATGAATCGTAATTTTTTTCCTATACAACTTATAGCGCAATCTATCATAAAAAACAATTAATTGTGACCTTCCATCAGGTATCGGGAAAAAATAAGGTTATATATATGAAAAAAATATAATTTTTCTACTGTCAAAGTCAGAAACTTGAGTTGTGGGACAAATGAAGGAGATAGATATTGACATTTTAAGTTTAAATTTAGGCCAATAAACAAGTTTGTACAAAGATAAAAATCCTTGAACAACAAGCTGAGGATATCTATTGACCTCTGGATGCAATTGAAGTTCTAGCAATTTCACACAGAAACTATGATCTCATTGGGACTTGTACGTTTTGGGAGTATGACCCATATAGTTTTCATTAAAGGAATCGAAAATTAGGGTGAATAAATTTTCTTTTTTTTTTGGACTGTAATGTCAGTGGTTTGAAAACTCTTTAAAAATCCAGGCGGAAAATATAATGGTTATCAAAAAGATAGTGGAAACACAGGCGTATTGGAAAGTTGAAAACAGATATATCTAAACATGATCCTGTATTCAAAAAATAATTTACATCAAATGAGGGCTATATAACCAAATCCTGCTAAATCTAGACATTTTTATTGTTGTAAATTTTAAACCTAAATTTCACAAAACCATTAGTCGGCCAACTTTGGAAACTAAACGGCTAATTTCTCCGTTAAAGGCGTCAGAAATCATACGTCTCATTGTTATATTTTAATTTTAAAAAAGTTAATATAAGTTATTAAATAAATTAGTTAATAACTCATAATATATACATTTATGTAATTATATTCATATATAATTCACATGTAATAAGGATCTTGATTAATGTGCTTGTATTTACTTAGAATGTTTTACAAAATCAAAATTCTCACCGCTTATTTGGTTTCTCAATTAATTTTTATTTTCACTTATCTATGTATATTAAAAAGTATTTAGATCGTGCGGAATTTCGAATACGAGTTTTCAACTAAATTCACAAGTGAGGTGTAGATAACTGACCGTAGATTACTGATTGGAGAAGATGGTCGGGGGGAGGGGGGTGCGGTCATCAAAAAAACATAAACAAACAAAAAATTATTTATTTATAATTAAATTTTAATTCATTGGACCATCTTCTCGAATCAATAAATACACGTATCTCACAGATTTTAAATTTTTTTGCCATTTTCTCCAAAATGGTTTGAACATTTTTTAAAATGAGCCAGATATTATTCTCATTGGAATAGTGTGACAGTTCATTAATTTTGTTTCTTTGAAATAATTATTTATCACCCATTGTTAGCTGTAAGAATAATAGATACATATAAAATAAGAACGAACTTAACTAGTTAATGAAGATCAAGATTAATTAAGAAATTAACTAAATGAGAAAATACATTATTTCGTGTATCGATGCTCTTTATGTTAATAGTAATGTTTTTACTACTGTCATAACCATAAAAACACGAAAACATAGAAGTAGTTTTTAAATAAATTAATTGTTATTCAGGTTAAGTCTCAACACTTTTTATTAATTATTATCAATCCAACATTTCGGCCAATGCGGTCACCCTCAAGGACAATCTAACAATTAACAGCTTTTATTATGCATTCATTTTTAACAACATTATTATTAGTAATTTAATATACCTTAAATATAAATTAGCAACTCACATCCCAATATTTAAAAACTTTTTGCCGAGTATTTTGCCCAGATCTTTTAAAGATTATGACGTTGATGAATACCCCTTATGTTACAGACCAAACAATAAAATTAACAATTATTATAGTAAATTGAAGAACAAAATTGACACAAAAAGTCGATCAGGAGTCATATATAAAATTCCTTATTTAAATTGTCCAGCTATATATACAAGTGAAACTAAGCAATTGTTGGGTGATAAAATGTATATAAACACAGCAAAGAAAGAAGAAGAAGGGTCCCAATAGAACAGCACTAGTGCAAAATGCAGCCAAAAACCAACAAAAACTCGACTTTGATAATATAATAATTTTAAAAAAGAAAATAATATGTCAATTTAAACAAGGAATTTTATATATCAATATTCATTGATATTTTGTGTCAATTTTGGCCTTCAATTTATTATAATAATTGTTAATTTTATTATTTAGTCTGTAACATAAGGAGTATTCATCAACGTCATAATCTTTAAATGATCTGGGCAGAATAGCCTGCAAAAAGTTTTTAAATATTTGAATATAAGGTGTAAATTAATGTATAATAAAAGCTGTTCATTGTTAGATTGTCCTTATAGATGGCCGAAACGTTGGATTGTGAAATAATTAATAAAGTGTTGAGACTTAACCTGGATACCAATTAATTTATTTAAACAATAAATACCATTGTCTCAAGATATTGAAGAAATTGTATATAAAATAGAATTATCACTTTGTTAATTATAAAGTAAATGAAAATATAGTAAGTGGAACTATTTCAACTATGAATAATAATAAATAAGTTGTATTTTTGAAATGAACAAAGATTAATTTCAACTTCAAGTAGGATGGGTAAGTGGTAATAGTACAAGAGCCCAAGAGGTGAAAGAAGTCAGTTATTTCACCCCAAATTTTACTATACTGAAAACTATGTATAATTACTAGGCAAAATTTATGAGTCTGTAGAGTATACGTAGGGGGAATAAAAAAATGACGGCTTTTTTAAAATGTTAAAAATAATTAATTTTTCATTCGGAACTCTATATCTTAAAAACAAACAACACTAGAAAACCTAAGAGAACGTCATTTAAAGTAGAGTAAATTTGCTAAACTGTAAGCCCTAATAGAGCTATTTACGTTCAATAGTTCTCGAGATATAGCTTTTTAAAAAGCAATATTTCATAAAAATGTTGTACAGAACGTACTGAAAAATTAGTAGTTCGTGAATTTATTTTGAAAAATCTATATCTCAAAAACCATTTGACGTAAACATGTCTGTTAGCACTCAAATTAAAGCTATTTTAATGGGCTATGGAGTAGTTTAATACATTTATCGTCATAGAAGTAGTAGTTTTCATGGTATTTGCTAAAATTAATTGATTTATAGTTTTTCGGACAAATTTTCATTTGCCAAATTTATATACACATGCGAATATCATAAAAACTACTATCCCTACGAAGATAAGTGTCATAAACTACTTTATAGTAAGTTAAATTTACTTTATTTTGAGTGCTGGCAGACATATGTGGGACTAATGGATCTAGAGAAATATTTTTTCGAAAATCAAACATTTTATACGAAGAACTAGAAATTAACAATTTGTGAATTTATTTTGTCAAATATCATAAAAACTACTACTCCTACAAAGATAAACGTTATAAACTATTTTATAGTAAATTTAACAAGCTTTACTTTCAGTGCGGACAGACATCTGTACGTCCTATTGTTTCTGAAATAAAGTTTTTCAAAACTCAAACTTATTGCCCAAACAACTATAAATCAATTTATTTTAGAAAATATGAAAATGACTATTCCTACGAAGGTAAAGGTCAGAAAATACTTTAATTTAAGTGCTAATAGACACCTATACGTCACATAGTTCCTGAGATATAGATTTCTCAAAATAAATTAACTAACTACTAATCTTTCAGTATTTTTTAAAGAAATGTAGCTTTTTAAAAAGCTATATCTCGGCAAATTTACTCTCCTTTAAATAATGGTCTTTTAGATTTTCTAGTGTCGTTTAACATATAGAGCTCCGAATGAAAAATTAAGGTTTTGAAACAGCCGCCATTTTTTTATTCCCCCTACCTATACTTGAAAGACTCGTCAATTTTGTATAGTAATTATACATAGTTTTCATTAAAGTAATAAAAAATTGGAGTGAAATAACTGCCTTTTTTCTTCCCGGCTGTTTTACTATAAGTTTAAGAGATCCGTAAACCGATTTTTGATAATGTCTACATTGGAAAACGTCCAAACATATGGAAAGACAAATACAACCTTTTTCAACTGGTTTGAATATTGAAATTCGGCGAGCTCTTCCAGGCATTAAAAATTATGTAATTTGTCTTTTGTAAATTTTTGATAGCAGTTTGTAAGCGAAGTACATTTTTCCTTTCTATTTTATGAATTACGCTACCAAGACACATAAATTTTGATTTTCATGAACCTTGTTATCATGTATGAAGCAATACCATTTCAAAATACGTTATTTCGATTCCGAATAGATGAAATCTTAATTTGTTTGCTGCATCTTTGAGAGGACATTATAAACTAGTAGTCAAATGCCTTGAAATCATCTAAGAATTTCCTTAACAATTTCTAAAATATTTAACTAAGATAGTATTTAACTGGTATTTTTTGTTTTTTAATCCATAAAATTATTCCGTTTTTTCATTGATAAATATTTATCCATTTTAAAATTACAAAAAATAAATTAACTAGTAATACTGTATATTATCAAGTTTATATTTAATAAACTATACTGCTATTTATTCTATTGATTATGGACGGAAACCGCTTAATGGCCACTTTTCCGTTGTCTAATAAAAACGCAAAAAAATGAAACCTCTTTAATATGATTTTATCAAAACCTGTGATTTTTCTAATGAAATTTCGGGGTTGTGAAGAAAAATATATTTCTTCCATTGTTAGATCCCAAAGCTTGCTTCACTCTAGTTTTAGCTTCTATCTGCTAATCACTTATCTATTTTTCGAAAAAAAAAATACTTCGAATTTTAATTTCTTTAAATAACAGTGAAATTAGTTATAATCAAGGTCTGGATTTTCATGCAATCGCATATTTTGTATGCATATTTTTTTTTTTTATTTTATCGCTGATCGAAAATATCTACCAATCAGTAGTGGTATTCATGGTGTGTTAAATGTAAAATGTTTTACTATGTTAAATGTTATAAGTATAGGATTGTGAGCAGCCCTATTTAAAGTCATGTTAAGAGGTAAATGCATAAGAGCTCCTAGTGGATTTTCTGAGTAACTTGTTTTATAACTTTTCCTTCCAAAACTTCGTATTATTGTTTATTTCTAAGTTTTCACTAAAGTAATTTATTACAACATGCCTAAATTGAATGAAAAGTGGAAGTTGTGTAAAAGTTTGACCACTGAGTGTCTTGTTGATCTTCTAACTTGTAAGGAAGAGAATCAAGATGTGCTAATTGACGACTGTCATTACATTATTATTATTGTCATACATTGCTTTATTAGTTATAAAAATATCCAAAACAATACTAACACAAACTGCAAGCAAGTAACTTAACACGACTACAAATAAAATGGTGACGAGCTAAGCTGGTCTGATGACGTCATTCTCCATTTAACAGACCTAGTAACAGACTCTCGACCATGTTACATGTTATATCGTTTTAACTTGGTAAAAGAAGGAAATATTTCTTCATTTAACACGCTTTAACATGTTAAGCTAAAGATCATGAATACCCCTAGTATATCAAGATGCAACTTGCTAAGTTTTATTTTCATATTTGATGACAAATCTTTTTTACCTGTGCTGCTTTTGACTAGAACTCCATTCTCTGTACTATAAGTAATGTATCAACCCTTCCCTCCTTTAAAACACTTCTGTTTAACCACATTTTACTTTTGATAATATAAACATTGAACATTAGCATTTATTATTTGTACATATTGTTACTACCTTTTTGTTTTGTATTTTATGTATTTAGTTATTTATTTATTCCTTTTACACCAAACATTATTGATATGCAATTATAATATAAGTTGTAATTAAGATAGGAGCGACCACACTGTTTCTGGCCAATATATTGTGTAACTTAACAATTGTTCTAATAATACCTTACCTCACCTGGTCCCAGAATAATAAACTAATTTTCATTTTATAAATGCATATATTTTCATATTTGGACTATCTCAGTTAAATAAAAAAAAAAAATAATAGAAATAATATTTTTTTTTTTAAATATTTATTTATTGCTATTTATATCAGTACATTATAATACATTTAGTAAATCTGATCTCGGTTAAATTGGAGTGTTACAGGCGTGTATAGAAACTACCCATTGGCAGCACTCTAATGACGATTTACATTAGCAGGTCTCGTGGCCATCTTCTTTTCAGGTGCCTCGGAGGATTGTCAGGAATGAAAGTGGATGCAAGGTTAGAAACTAGGGGGTTTGAGTGGTTAGGGAGTTTGTAATGGAAGGACTGGTATCTGGTTTGGGCTAGATCGGTTACATAGGGAACATTAAGGTCTTTATATATGATTTTATTTGTAACAAAGTAAAGAGGATTGAGGATTTTACGAAGGATTTTGGATTGTAAGGATTGAATATGAGAAGAATTCGAAGGTTTAGTAGAGCCCCAAAGCTCAACTCCATATGTCCAGATTTGCCTTATTACAGTCATGTAGTTCAGTCTTTTGTAATGTGTTAGAAGTTTAGACCGTTTGTCTAGTAAGTGCTGTAATAGTCGAAATTGACGTGCAGTTTCCTGTCTTTTCAGTCTTGTGTGAGGATTCCAGGTTAATCGTTGGTCCAAATGTAGTCCAAGGTAGCGGATCTGTTCGACAGGGGTAAGAGTAACATTATTAAATGAAACTGTAGGGCAGTCGGTAGGTTTACGACGAAGGATAAAGGTGATTTGATGGGATTTGTTGGAATTTATCTTAATCCTCCAATTACATCATTCTTCGAGGGCTGTGATATGGGATTGGAGAGTTTGGGATACAATTAATGGGTTATTATTAACTGTGAGCGCACATATGTCACCGGCATACGTGGTGAGGATAGTGTTAGGATTGGTTGGAATGTAGACGGTGTAGAGGATGGGACCAAGGATACTACCTTGAGGAAAATAATAAATTAAAATGCAATATTGAAGACGAAATTACACATTCATTCAATAAATAATTCAACAATAGGACAAATGTTACCTTCAATAATTGATTGGAGAAGTTTGTCAGGGGGGGGGGAGGAGTGTGGTCAGCAAAGAACAACATAAATAAACTAAACAATATTTATTTATTTGGCATAAAATAAATATTGTTTTGTTTATTTATGTTCTTCTTTGCTGCCCGCACTCCTCCCCCCCTCCTGATAAACTTCTCCAATCAGTGATCTACGGTCAACTATCTACACCTCGTTACCTTCAATAGTTCACTTCTAACAATAGGTATGAATATTTTCATTTCCCAGAATTCCTTTTCTCCTTCTTTTTTCGTTTTAACCATTACATTCTGCTTCATGTTTTGCTTGTTGATAAATTTGCTTTTATTTACTAATATTTATTGTTTTTAAAATATCAAAAGTAACTGCCTCATTTAGTTCAAAATTGAAATCTTGGATTGGTCAGTACATACCAAAGATGAGACAGTTTTTAGAACTGATCTAAAAATGGTTTATTTCACCTATTGCTCAAAACGTAACAAGTGAAAGAAAATCACACATCAATATGTCAATATAGGTGAGCTCTATTGATTTTTTTTCTTTTCTGTTATTCAGGTAACTTGGTCAGGGATTGTTTTTAATATTACCGAAAATTGCCAAACCAATTACTCAATCTCTCTAAAATTTAAATACAGTATGATTTCAATTTGCTTTCTGAAAGAAATAAAATAATTTAAATAAATTAATTGGTATCCAGGTTAAGTCTCAACACTCTTTATTAATTCTTTAACAGTCCAACGTTTCGGCCATCCTCAAGGACAATCTTAAATATAATTTTACACCTCACAAACAAATATTTAAAAACTTTTTGCAGGCTATTCTGCCCAGGTCATTAAATATAAAATCAAATATCAGTCTAATCACCCTATTTTATGTTATTTTTTTTTTATTTTGATAGTGTTAAGTTGATCTATAATTAAAAATTAATGAAATTGTGACAAAATAGGGTGTTATGGTTGATATAAATGACTTGGGCAGAAGAGCCTGCAAAAAGTTTTTATATATTTGGATGTGAGGTTAATATTAAAGATTGTCTTTAAGGATGACCGAATTGGCCGCAACGTTGGACTGTTAAAGAACTAATAAAGAGTGTTGAGGCAGCCTGGATACCAATTAATTTATTTAAACAATAAATACCAATCTCAAGAAGTTGAAAAGATTATATATAAAGAAATTAAATAACTTTAAGAACACATATTGATTAATAATAAGATTCGAATGGAGTTATTTAACTAAAACCGCCTCTCAGTTTTTCTAAATCGTGATATAGTAATTTTTTTAAATTACATCTAATACCATAAAAAAAATTACTAAATAATTTAATAAGGGAATAATAAAGGAAGGGCCCTATTACGTGCTTGAAAAAAACACCCAATAAAACTACAAGTCGATTTATAAATTATGGTGTTAAAACTTTATCGTTGGAAATAAAAGCAGATAATCGGGTTTTGTTGCTGGTGACGGATGCCACATCATATAAGATTAAAGCAGGAAGAAATTTCAAGTTATTTTATAGTAGGATCATCCAATCGGAATATAGAAAAAGTTCGGTCCCTATTTCCAGAAGTCAACAAATTAATTAATAACGGAAAAATAAGTTTTTGAAAGCCTCTTCTATAGTAACTAAGTTACTAGTAAGTAATGTAAAGTAAAACTTATTTAATTTGCTATTATTTATTTATTTCGGCCTGAATTGCGTACCCTCATCAGGGCTGAAAACAAGATAACATCTTTCATTCCCTGAAAAAGAAAATAATTAAAACAAACTTGGAAACATATATAACAATAAATTAAGTAAATGGTAGATGATACTAATAGAAGATAAAATATAATATTGTAGAGGTAAGAATTATACAAATACTGTATCACTTTTGAAATAATTGCTTAAAACGGGAGGAGCAGACTTATGATAGTTTAATCGAGCAATATTTGAAAAGCGTATGAATTGAAAAACGGCGTAAGTGAAACCCGCCCTCTGTGGTATCCTTACTTATCTGACTTTCCAAACAAACAATTATAGCGCGTAGATTGGTCAATGTACGACATGTCACAATCTCACAAGATGGGAGATCATAACAAAAAAAGGGCAATCCTTCCCCGCCGGACCCGCCCCACTAAGACCCCCCAGGAAGAGACGGTCCTATGTATATCACTTTTGAAATAATAGCATAAAACGGGAAGAGCAGACTTAAGATAGTTTAATCGAGAAATATTTAAAAAGCGCATGAATTGAAAAACGGTGGCAAAACAATTAATATAAAAAGTAATTAAAAATCAGACAGTTATCATGTAAATAAATAAATAAACACAATGAAAAGGGCGGAAGAAAATGTAAATAATGAGTAATCGAAATTAACATCATAAATACGCAAGTAAAGATTAAAAATATATAAATAGTGAAAAGATTGAAATTAACATTGTGAAATGGGCGAAAGAAAACGATATACATGATACAATGGGCAAGAAAGAAAACGAAATATATGCTACAATACGTGAAAGATGAAGAGTAATAAGTAAGAAGCTAAAATAAATATAGAGTGTCCGGAAAAGTAAATAAGGAACGAACAAAGAGAGAAGAGATGTGTTTGTGTGTGTGGGGGGGAAGGAGGAAAAAATTGAAATCTACAGAGAAACTTATTGACTTGGGTGGAGTTAGGATATGATGGGCCGGTAGAGTGTGGATGTACGTCATAACATAAAAAATACTTTAAGCCAAGCGGAAATAGTAGATGATATATAACTAAATATGAAAGACTTTTTGTTTAGATAAAATATATAAGGTAGATAATGAAAATTTCTAGCTTATTTATTTTATCTTCTACTAACTACTTAATTTATTGTTATGCATGTTTCCTAATTTCTTTGTTATTATTTCATTTTTCTTTTCTTTTGAATTAAGGTTGTTATCTCGTATTTTCAGGTCGAAAGGTCGGCACAAATAAAATACGTTTTACTTACTTCTGTTACATTACTGACCTCACTCCGATTATCTTCTACACATATATCTCATAAATTAATAAATTATTTTGTAATGAATGGGAAACAATAACCTCCTCAAATTGTGGTTAAAAGATGAGGCACGTGGATAGAGGAGGCAGTATTTGACGCACAATATTTGGATACATTTAATGCCGTCGGATAAATTAAGATGAGGAAAGTTAAGAGGCACAGAGTGTAGGAAAGTTATATGAAATAATGAATAATGTAATATTATTAAATAGCCATACTTTCATTAATATGACCAATTTGAGGAAACAAGAGCTGTTGTAAGACGAAAGTTTAAAATTATTAATAAAATAAAAAGAATGTATTAAATGGAGTATAGACCGGGTGAAGTCAAATGAAACTGAAATAGTAATGACTATTTTAATTGAGCCAACGTTTTGCCCCACTTTGCAGGGCTTTGTCAGGGCTAAAAAAGATACAAACACTAAACATAAGTAAAAAGTAAATGGAAAATTATAAGAGTATATAATGAAACATAGAAATTAAATAAGAAAAATAAAAGGTTATAAACAATAAATGAAAACGGAAGTAGAAACAGATAAAAAGAAGAAATATAAAAGAAAGTACAAACTAAGAGTTAAAAAAGGGGGATAAGAATATTCCCTATTTCATCTCATAGTTTGTACTTTATTTTATATTTATTCTTTTTATCTGTTACTATTTCCGTTTTCATTTATTGTTTATAACCTTTTATTTAATTTATTACCGTTTATTTTTTCTTATTTAATTTCTACGTTTCATTGTATACCCTTGTAATTTTCCATTTACTTTTTTACTTATGTTAAGTATTTGTATCTTTTTTAGCCCTGATGAAGCCCAGCAACGTGGGGCGAAATGTTGGCTCAATTAAAATAGTCATTACTATTTGAGATTCATTTGACCGCACCCGGAACATATTCCATTTATTACTACACACGGTCAATCAGCCATTTTCCAGTAAAAGAGTGCTTATTTCATATACCAAATCAAGTATAAGAAATGTTGAAAGGAAAATTAGAAGAGGTTTCTATTAAAAACTGGTAATTCAAGCAGGCGTTAATAAAATATTAAATAGGAATGTCTCATTGTTCTCAGGGACACTGAAACTCAATAATTTCAAGTGAATATAAATTTGCAACTATTACGTCTATTAATGCAGAAAGATCATTGTCTAATTATAAAAATATTTTAAATGACAAAAAATTTAAATTTATAGAATCAAATTTAGAAATGCATCTTTTAATGAAGAACATATTTCTGACTAATTTATTTTTTCCACCTTGTCAGTTAGTTTTTAAATGCAGTCATGGTTAATTTTGTTTCAATAATAATTTGAAATTACTATTACTTTCATATTTTAAATGCTGTTTCACATTATGTTTCTTATATATTTGTATATCTTATATATAAGGTTTTACTATTTTAATATTTTAGCCTCTTTACAATCATAAATCCTCCGTGAAATCCGTAATGCTCCTTATTACGTCACAAATAAACTCATCCATAAAGACCTCAACATCCCATTTATTGCGATTTGGCCCAAAATAGATATACTTCCTTTCATTCCAAAATCCTTCCGCACCCATACACACTGGTTCATGATCTCTCATCCTTAATAATCCTCTGAGGTGTCTGAAAAGAAGATGGCTACAGGATCTTCTAATTTAAATCAATGATAGAAGCACCACCATTGGGTGGTTCCTTCTCAAGATTATCATGTGTTCTGGGACATTTATCACATTTACTTTTTTTTTTTTGTACAGTTGTAACTTTCAATAAGTAAAAAGATATTTTAGTCCATAAAGCGTTTCATACTGTTTTTAACTGCTTAGTTTTGAAGCTGTTTTAATTATTTACATATTTTGGTTTATGAAAAAAAAATTATAATAATAAAATTTTAAATAATTTTTGTTTAATTTTTAATCTCTTACCCTATTTATTTCTTTATTTTGGGGGCATATTGATATATTATAGCTGTCTTATTAAATAGTTAAGCTGTATATTTTATATATTTTTAATGTATACACATTTACAGTTTTTTATCACATCTTAACTTAACACATTCTAAACTTTTCAAACCCTCCCCCAAACTGGAACACAAAAAAAAACAAAAAACTACCATTCATCATACATGACAAATCATAATTCACACTTCATTAAATGTGTCTTTCAATTCGCAGTTTTTCTCATAAAATACTTAATAAGCTAATTTCAGTTGAAAACAAGTTAATATTTAGAAACTACAATAAATTTCCTTCAAAATCATATCATTGTTATGCCATTATGTCACTTTAATAATTTTTGTATTATTCTTAATACTATTTTTCTATATAATGAAGTTAACCTATACTTTTTGAAGATAGTGATTCCCATTTTTTTTTTCCAATTATTTTTATCTGTCTTACCTTGTTCCTAATTAGTCATATATATTATTATATATCTATATAATTTAAAATTGTCCTACAAATAGAAGTGTACTTTGAAGCAAGAGGTCCTCATCAATAGGTTTCACTGCCTGTCTACCACTATCATTAATTACCAGTTTCTGTAACATTGTAATACAATTTTTGTAGTCTCAACAATATTGGTCCTTTATAGACAAGATCTCTCAAATGAGCTTCTAAAATGTTTGGAAATATATAGCTTCAAGTTTTAATAAAAATTTAATAAATTTCTAATAGATCCTGCCAGATTCCCAAAAATATGATTGAAAAGTTCAACATGCGTATCTTTGTTAATAATAGTCCGATTTCACTGATTGTTTTATATATATTATTGGATACATTATTTCATGATTACCAATTTAAACATATGCTCAACTTTAACCAACAAAATATTTTCTTTTCAAAAACTAAAATTGAACAAAAAAATCGATGTATTGTATTTAGTCCCTCCTTTCCTAAACAAAATATGTGTCATAGCAAGCCAAAAACTCAAAAATAGAAGTTTTTTTAGAAACTGTGTTCCATCGTAAGCCAATTGAAATTACCAGAGCTATGGAAATTGGTAAATTAAAGTAATGAATGGTAGAGCTTATACCAGAAGATATTTTGGGTGATTTTATTTTATTTACCTTTTATATTCAATAGTCATAAATGCAAAATGCATAGACTGCTTCAGAATGATTCTTGATCAATAAAGAACAGGTTATAAGAATAATAGTAACATTATTGTAAAGTTCAAATTAACATTACATTAAAATGGATTTACTATATAATTACCAGTGAAATATTGCTCAAAATTTATTCAATTATGACTAAATTTAGCTTTTCTGGATGTAATATTCCAGTTTAGAAGATCAAAAAATAATATTAGATATGTTTTTTTATTAAACGGATTAGAAATTTCTAACATAGAAACATGAACTGTTACTGTTATTTTACCCATCAGCATCAGAAACATTTGGGGAGATGAAAATAAATATGCATCACTAAACCTTTATTACTTCAAAGCAGCATGAGCAGGTAGAGTGCCTTTAGCTGGAAATTACAATTACAAAATATTTAAAAAATATATAATTATTAATTTTTTTTGTCAGCTAATCGTGTTTATAGCCACAGTATTTATAAAATTTTTTAATCATTATTGAAAAATGGCCTTGTTTAAACTATGTGGTATTTCATTAGTATTGAAATATCAAAGGCAATTGTAAAATCACTAATGAATAATCATTAATTATTAATAAAAACTGAGTATTTCTCAAATTATTTTTGTAGGGAAACAACAATACGCATTTTATCCAATAAAAACATCAGCTGGAAATAAAGGTTTAAATTAACCCTAACAAAAAGTTGACAAGAGGAATGGAATAATTCACAATGTACAAATAATTGATACTGAGTAAATTAAAAAAAAAAAAAAAATTATATATGATGTATCATTAACTCAGTAAATCTTGAGAGTAAAATAACTATTACATTTAAAGCAATAAATTTAATGGTGGGTCAGGATTGGGTTAAATGAAATAAAATAAAATTGAAGTATAGTAAAAAAAAAAAAAAAAAGTCAGTCAAAAACTGTATAATTTTGTATAAAAGATTTTGCTCACCATTGCGTTTATTAACAAGAGCATATATCAACTCAGAAGGTCAGTGAACCAAAAATAAATATTTTGGAAAGAAAACAAAATTGGTGATAAAAGTTGATATATGAGCATTTTGGTTTTATCATAAAGCAAGGGTTGGTTACAATGGTTACTGTGTTTTTTTTTTTTATTTAAGAAATATTTTACTTTTAAAATTTAATGATACATTCAATCATAATGCATTTAAATTAAGGAATTTTCTTAGTACATAAAAAACAGGTAACTTAAAATGAAATAAGTATATGCTATTTCATTAAAACTTAAATAAAATAAAAACAATAATTTTTAGTCAGGAACCTTTGCTACTAATTTATAGCCTTAACAATATTTAGTTATACAGGCTTTATTTAGTTTTCTTCCTCGTATGAACTTAATACACAAAAAAAAAATGAAATAAAATTACAAAATAGTACTATCTATATAAAACAAGAGATTATATTTTTGTTAGAACTTTATTCCTTTCATTGCTAGCTTGAAAAGATAAAAATTTGTAGAAATGTAGTCAATAGACCAAGAAACTAGAAATAAATATTCAGCAATGGAGGAATTTAGTTCTTTACTATGTAGTCCAAATAAATCATTCAAAAATTCTATACAATATGAGATATCTATAATCTTAATGCCACATATAGAACCAATTTCCAACATTTCTTTTAATTTACCAGCAAATTTATAAAAATCAATTTACATACAACTGCATCAAGTGCGATTAAAAATCGATTCAGAGTGTTTTGGGATATTTTGTTAAAACTATTTCATACAAGAGTAAATTACCTAACTAGTATGAATAATGTAATTTTTAGCAGTTAATTAAATTAATATAAGCTTCAACAAAGAAAAAAATCTACTTAAAAAAAATACATATACATAGTAAAAATATAATTTTGACAGATATCCATTGAGAATCATCTAAATTAAACCAAAAGCACAATATTACTTAACAATATCAATGATGAGATGAGATTTAATATATATGATACTCATCAATACATGTGAAAATACATATTTACATTAACCTAGCAAACACTAAAATTTTACTTCAATAGCGAATTTGTACTTCTTTTATCTTAACTACCACAATTATTTACAAGTGATGTGTATAATTAACAAATTATAATGAAAAATGTGCCTTAAATCTAAAAGAATTGTTAGATACAAAAATATTGAAATGTTTTAATTTCATTTTTTTTCTTTACATGCAATTGTTGCACACACAAACAAACAGGTGAAATTTGTTCCCATTCCCAAAAATGCATAAAATTTCATTGCTTAGCTGAGGATGACTGATAGATAATGAGAAAATTTTAATTCAGCATTTAGGTTTTGCAGGCACAGTAGAAATACTTGTTTGTTTATTGATTATATCATTCATACCTTCATATAACTTAATTTTTATTCCACGGTAGAAAATTGATTGCTGCTATTTTGAGGTTCAAAATTGACTTTAAAACTACAATGCAGTTCCTTCACATTTCTAACTCTGCTATTCTCCCAACCCCCCCCCCAAAAAAAAACATTTCTCACATACAATACTAAATGATCCCATTGTACTAAAATAGATTGACATCAAATTAGAAATAGCCACATAAAAATGGTAGCATTAATTATATTCTTTACAAAACGATAGTGAAAGTAAAGAATGATGTTTGTTTCAAATAGAATAACAAATGATAAAAGATTAATTAAGAATTTATCAGAATTTGAGCAGGTATATTGAATTAAGCTCATAAAATTATATAACAAAATAGTTTACTTCATTTTAAATATTTCACCCATATGTGAGTGTGAAAGTGCACTTACTCCAAAATCAATGTAATTTTTCAAATGTTGGTAAGCAACCACAATAACAATAACATAGAAATTTAAAAAAAAACAAAAAAAAAAACTGGTTCCAAACCCATAGAAGTCTGCGGACTACTAAGCTGGAAATTGAACCATGTGCGGCCCACCACCATTCCCGACTTGAGGCAAATGGAAGTTTCCATTGAAAAATATTGGGGGGGGGGGGAAAAGGAAGTGGATTTTGAGTCATTTTTACTGTGCAGTTACCTGTTAAAACCTTTCAGTTAAACATTCAAACGCCAGGGAAGATAATTAATGAAATAGTTTTAACAGAAAATCTTCAAAAATACAAATGTTTCTGGAACTTCCTGTGGCCCAAAGCATTGTTCGCAGACGACTGGTTGGGAATCACTCTCAACAAAAATGAACCTGAAAATTCCCATCATGATTTCAATAGAGAATACCATAATATTTATCATAAACCCTCTTTTTACATGAGCTGGATTAACAGTAATATAAATATATAAATGAATGACGTATTTTGT